>NC_022034.1:26634491-26663227 GCF_000317375.1 Microtus ochrogaster | reverse complement strand
TCACAGAGATCCGCCTGCCTCTGCCTCCCAAGTGCTGGGATTAAAGGCGTGCGCCACCACCGCCCGGCCTCTCTCTACTTCTTAAGCTAAATGATGATAAACTTCTCTCTGAAACTAAAACCGAAACCAAAAGAGTCGCTATACCATTGTAAGTCCTTTAAAGAGTGTTAGAATTTGAAAAGCATCCCAACATCTTTTCCCAAAATACTGAATTTCTTCTTGTCAACAAGAGTGGGTCTCTATGGCAGTTTCAGACAGATTTTGGTTTGGGTTGCTCATAATTACTTTAGCCAAGCAAAATCCTATATACTGGTATTTCTAAAGAACATAGACTTGCTCACTTACTGTTCATGTTTATTGTTAATGTAGGTCTAACTGTATTTGAAACTGGTCAGAAGAAAACAGAAAAGAGGAAAAAGTTCAAAGAAAATGATGCATCTAACATTGATGGTTTCTTGGGACCGTGGGCAAAATATGTGGATGAAAAAGATGTGGCCAAACCTTCAGAAGTAAGCGTTGATGTTCTCAGCATCGGTTCCAGTGTGTGCTCTGTTTTTGTCAATCATATCTGTGTTGGTAAATGTGAGATTTCCCTAGAGGACCCATGACTCATCAAAACTTCTCAGCCTTAGCTGACTGAGAAAATATAAAATTTCTTTGCTTTTCTTTGCAACAATATTTGTATCTGCCTTTTTTTTTTTTTGCTGTATTTTCCCCGGTGCTCTTTTGACTAACATAGATTATGGAACCAGTTTTTAATAAAATTAGCCCGTAGCCCAGTCTCTGAGAGCTGGGCTCTGTTCTTGGTTCCGGAGCACAGTGATAGACAAGATAAAGGAACTCTTGTCCTTAGGAATTTGTATTCTGGCTGTTGCTTACGCCCGTATATAAATTAGTAACATGGGTATGCTTCCAGCTTACTTTAGGTGCCTTATCTTGACTTGTTTATGTAGATAGGATTTGCTGTTTGCCTGTCTTCCCCTTCCCAGCTCTCCCCAAAAAAGTTGATCTGAAATCTGTAATGTTGCTTATGTCCTCATAACGATGTAAAAGCAACTCGCTGCAAACAACCCTGTCTTCTTAAACTCAATGACCTCTGATACCAGATTTTCTGATGGCTTGGCTTTTTATTTGCATAATTAGCATAACACATTAAATTTATTTCTGGGTGTTCCAGAAGTATGAACTTTACATGTGCATGTGTATAAAATCAGTTTAAAAATATTGCTAGGCATGTGTCTAATGTCAGCTTGTGATCAGTATAAGAGGTAATCCATCTCTATCTTAGGAGAAATATTTGTAAACCTCCTTATAGGGAGTGTATGACCAACAGTCATATTCAGGCATTCATTCAAAGTTCTCATCTTTGTTTCCTTAGGAAGAACAAAAGGAATTGGATGAAATCACAGCGAAGAGGCAGAAGAAAGGCAAACAGGAAGAGGAGAAACCTGGGGAGGAGAAGACAATCTTACATGGTAATGAAGTTCTCACGTCTGTACTGTCATGAAAATCTACTCTGTTTATTTTTGTTCCGTATAATGCCAGTTCTTCTCATTGTTGGCTGCTATTATGTGACTATTATATTAAGAATAATTTGCATCCTACAGAAATTAACATAGACTTTATATGAATGAAAGAAGAAATGTAGTATGATTAAAGATAAGCAAAGATAATTTTTGTATAAGTATCAGTGGGTATTTTATTTTACTTTTTAAACATTTTATTTATATATTATGTTTATAGTGTTCTGTCTTTCTGTATGCTTGCTGGCCAGAAGAGGGCACCAGATCTCATTACAGATGGCTGTGAGCCACCATGTGGTTGCTGGGAATCGAACTCAGGATCTCTGGAAGAGCAGTCAGTGCTCTTAAACTCTGAGCCATCTCTCCAGCCCCTCAGTGGGTATTTTTAAAAAAGAGTAAAGAAGAAACTTGAATGGTCCGTCAGTTTTTTCCTAAAATAATGCCTTAGGTGCATCAGTTGTTTAACCCAAGCCAAATAAATGTCCCTGTATCATCACTGTCATAAAACAGTTTTCCATAGGAGTAGATGTGAGATTACTAGACTTAGGAATGTCCCCTAATGTATCTGTTCATTAAGAATTAGTTTCAGTTGGGGAATTCCATAATGGTGACCAGCTTAGAGAATGATTCAGTCCTGGCCATGCTGTTTTGCCACACCAAGTGCTTAGGGTTCAGGAGGCCACATTTAGCTTCACAAACTTGGGTTTTATGTCTAAGGAGTCTGGTAGTGCTGTATGCCACGACCACCATAAGCAATGCCTGGCAGCACTGTTGAGCACCTAGCCTGTGCAGGCGCGCTGCCAGCTTCTGTAGGTACACTCTGTAATTTAAGTTGGCTACTTAAATTTGGTTCCACTCCTGGCTCCTTTTCCCCTGAGAACTCCCTCTGTGACCCGTGGTGTATACAGTCGTTATGTGAGACTGCCGTACAAAGGAAACATTTACCTGATCATTACAGAAAATTTTAAATTTTGATATATAAATTTTACCATTCTTTTAAGATGAAAACAAGTTTTCGTAGTAATGAAATCAATGTACTCCTTTATTTTTACATAAGAAATAAATCTTGGTTGAATGATACTGCAGGAGGTAGAATGCATTTTAATGTTTTTCAGACTTGGTCAATATTTAACTTTATAGTCATCAATGCTGAGAACACCACTCTGCATGAATACCTAATACAAAATGACAGGCGAATATTTAGGACCATTGCAGAGATGATTTGAAATTCTGTCCTAATTCTAAGCCAGAAGTCACTTAGTAATTTCCAATGAAGCTCAAACCAACCACTGGAAAAGCAGCTTTTTAAACCAGACAAACATGGTCCAAAGGTACACTAATTGGATGCATACACGGTAAGGATGATCATAGGGAAAATGAAAACCTTTGTTTTCCAAATTAAACTATTGTGTATCTAGAATCTCACAAAGCTTCGTGCAGTAAAAACCCTGCAATGATAGCATATGATAGTGTTAAATCGGAGCCAAGAGTCCTTGCAGCCGCTGTGATGTTCCGGGGAGACAGCATGCACAGTGCAGAGCACGCATGTGGTACGTCCCAGGCTGCAGTGGACCTGCTGGAGTGCTACAATACAGTTCAGGAGGCTCTGCTGGAAACACCCCAGCTTCCCTCCTTATGCATGTGGTTATAAATTCAGATTACAACAGGCCATGAGTGGTCTAAGCCGCCCATGCAACTTTTCTTGTAAAGTTTGTTGTGAAAATGGAGAAAGGCAGATAGAACAGAAGCAGATGGTAAAGTGGGAAGGTGGAGAACGGAGAGCTAACACTTGTTCTCTGTTGGCTTTGCCTTGGCTTTTTTCGCTCCAGTTCTTCAACAGTGACTCTGAAGACCTAAGGGTTATCTTTCCATCCCTCGTGGTGATTGTGTTGCAGTGAAGTCTCTGTTACTGCAATGTGTAGCCAAGCGAGAGAGCTATAGATCTTATTAGCGGTCTCATACCTCCTGGGTGTCTAGAAACTAAAACACTGCCTTTCATGGTAATGATAGCAGGGAATACAGGAGCTTGATTTCGCCAACCCATGATCTTAGTGTTTACCGTCATCAGCGTGGCGTTCCCTCTGTCTCAGTAGAATGCTAGATCTTGGCATTTGCTACTGCTTTAAGAGTACAGATTGCATGACTATGACTTACGTTTATTTATGGCTGTCTTTTGACTTTTTTTGTTTTAGTTAAAGAAATGTATGACTATCAAGGCAGGTCCTACCTTCACATACCTCAGGATGTTGGTGTTAATCTACGGTCGTCTGTGCCACCTGAAAAATGTTACCTTCCCAAAAAACAAATTCACGTGTGGTCTGGACACACAAAGGTAAGGCGAGTGAGTGTTCCCACAATAAAACACAAAGGGAAGCCGATGTGGAACTTCAGCTGTCGGTCAGGAAAGTCAGGACAGGAGCCTCAAACTCAGGGTCAATGTGAGATTGGCTTGGCAGAGTCCTCCATGGATTGGCCACCCAGCGGTCTTCAAGGCCATCCAGGTTGCTCGTGACGTGAGCTTTGTGGGTCAGTGTCCATCCTCCACCCTGTTGCTTGTTCCTTCCCCCAGCTTCCTGTGCCATCTGCCTCCTCTTGGCACCACACGGTGAGTGAAGGGCAGATGGCAGCAGTGAGTCTGCTACTTAGCCCCAGTGACTCCGCACCAGACAGGAGGTGCTCCTTGCTTCCTAATCCAAGGCAATGTTTGTATTTTAAATTATTTTATTTTAAATTATTTTAGAACAACACAAAGTGGGATATTCGCACACTCTAGAGGCTTGTACTGTTTGTCAGCTGCAGGGTTCCAGGTGTCGGTTTCCAAAGCTTTGCTGAGAGCAAGGAGCCTCAGAGAAGAAGGGCAAAAAGTGGGGCAGGTAGCAGTTTTGACTGGCTCACCATAAGGAAATTAAATTTAAAGTTTAAAATAAAAAGACCTCAATAATTTAGTGTCAAGATAGGGCCTCTTGGAACACTGATAAAGGCTATTCCGGAACATGATGTTTGGAATAAAGAAAAATAACAAATTAGGTTGCTTGCACTATCCTGTCTCTTTGAATGCTTCAGGGCAGTAATGAGGTCTCTTTTCCAGGGTGTCAGTGCGGTCAGGCTGTTTCCTCTTTCTGGACATTTGTTGCTGTCTTGCTCCATGGACTGTAAAATTAAGGTGAGTTTTCAGGAACCCAGGGGAAATGCTGCAGAGCCAGAACTTTGGGGAGGTCTGTCTGAGTAATCAGAAATAAATTGGGATTGTTAGGCAATTAGAAGCTAATTGTTTTCTGTTAAGCCCTATGTATGTAGCTGTTTATGGCCTGCTTCCAAACTTGTAGAGTCAGACATGGCTCTGTGGTCCAATTGGCTGGGCTCTTTTTAAAGCTCAGACAGCTGATTAGGATGTAATCCAATCACTTTGGCACTGGGCACATAAATATTGAATCAGGAATAGTGCATTTTTTATCGAGGTTATGGATATGTAACTGACTGAGGAAAGAAAGGCTGCGATGGAAACCCCATGTCCAGAGAGTAGACAGTGTAATTTATCCTTTACTCCCGACCGCCCGGACACCAGCTAGAAGCACCGCCCTCAGCCTCTCCCACCCTGTTCTCGGGCATCCATCTTAGCCTCTTCCCTGCTGTGGAGTGCATGGCAGGAACAACAAGCTGCCACTCTTGTCAACTCGAATAGAAAGGGAACTTCTTTGAAACCTTACGGTTTAAAGAATAGTTAGTATCTTTGTGGATCATTGTGGTGGTTCAGTAAATCCCAGCCCTGTAGTATTCTTGTAGCTTGGAGAGTCAAATTGTTAAGGCTTTATTTATCCTTTTTAAACACTGATAAGTATTACCAGTATATAAAGTCGCTGCATTTGTTGGGAGCAGTCATTTAGACATTTGTCTGTAATAGAAACGCTTTGTCTCTGACTAAAGCAGTTTCTCAGAAAACTCCTAATTTTCTTTAACTTTCATTGAGATTATGATCTTCCCTTGGATCAAGAAACAAAGCAAAATTGAATGTAACTCACACCTGTAGGCATTTCGTAGGTACCTATGACATGCAGGGGGATTATAATATAGAAGGCTTGAAAGTCCTGACTGTCTCACGTTGATGTAAGTAACCGTGACGCAGGCAGGCACGGGCGCACATTCCGGCTTCAGTGGAAGCATGCCTGAGCAGGAAGGCCAGGAAGGGAGGGCCCAGGGAGAGTTGAGTCTGCTTGGGGAAAATGAATAGAAGGAGTCAGCATGATGAATTCTGAAACCTACAGCAGGATTGTGGTTGCCAGAGCATAAAATATACGAGGAAAAAATAATTCCAGTCCCAGGCAAGGGAGCAGGTCCCAGAGGTCCTTGTCTGCCATGTTCAGGACCTGAGGCTTCTGTCTGGTTGGCATTGGGGGACCAGAAAATGCTTTCGATCTTAGAGCACTAGCATCATTGGTGAATTGAGGGAGACAAGAGTGATGCTAGTTTTGAAGTCTTTGTATATATCTGCTTTAGATATGATGAGAATTATGAGCCATAGATAATATTTTCATATAGATTCTATGTTATTTCAGAATAGTACTTTTTAAATACTTCAGTATGAAAATGGTACATAACAGCAGTTCTTATAACACTTAATCCCTTTACAATTAGTTTGTTACAAAAGTAAAAGCTGTTCTTCATAGAAAAATACGTAAAATACAGAAAAAAGTAAGAAAATAAAAATACCCAGATAAACTCCTTATACAGCTAAATCCGTTTGATACTTGATGTAAATACCTCTTCAAGTATAAAGTGTGTGTGTATCCCAAAAGTATAACTCAAAATGGCAAACTAGTCAATATTTAGTAATTAAATCCATTGTGCCTACAAAAGATGTATATACACACATAGCTAGCACAGGACTGTTGTTATTGATAAAAACTTGCATTAAGACTGATATCCCCAGGGCTAGTGGCTTAGAGTACATGAGGTCATGGGTTCAATTTCTAACATCGTATAGAAAATATTTACATTTTCATGTGTTTTTTATTTTCTCCAGCTATGGGAAGTTTATGGAGACCGGCGCTGTCTAAGAACATTTATTGGTAATATTTCTTTTTCTCCCTGTCTATAAATCTGTTTAGGAAAGCTTTTGCAAGAGAGATAACATCAGTAGCAGCAATTTTACTGCCCTGATGTGAAGGAAAACATTCTCAGGTCTACTGAGCTGAGTCATGAAGGAGTAAACTCTTAGGTAGGCAGAGAGGACTAGGAAGTGAGAGGGGCAGAACGTGTTCTGTATTGTGGGGGAGCACGTGTGGTAACTGTTCCTGGGTATAGCAGAGGGACAAGAGTGGATAAAAGTGGAAGCGGACCAGGCTGTGGAGAACCAGCTGAACTAATAATGGAGGAGACTGAATCCTGACGGCAGGGAAGAGCCTGCCCTTTCTGGAAAGTAATGCGATCGGAACTATACAAAGACGATGTGGCAATCTGGAGTAGACTTTGATAGGCAAGCCTAGAAGTAAGAAAATAAATTTATACAGTTATTTTTATTAGTCTCTCTTCAAAATGGCGAGAGTTTGAACTAAAGCACAGAGACAGAAGAAAGAATTTAGTAAGATTCAGCAACAGGACATGAGTGATAGACGGTGGGGACCTTAGACACCTCCCGGCTGGCCAGATGAGTGGTAGCGCCATTCAGCAAGGAAGGGAACGTAAGGTTTGGGACCGTTGAGTCTGAGCAGCTGTGAAGATGTCCAGTACACAGTAGCCATAGCTTTAGAAGGATGTTGGGAGCTAGCAGCTGAAGCTGAAGGAACAGTGGGGTTGAGGATGCGAAGCGGACCAAAGGGAGGCCAAGCTGTGCCGGCCGAGCCTGACAAGCTCTTCTGTCCTTGTCGCCTCTTGTTACTTTTTCCAGATTTAACTGTACCACACTGAAGTGCTGTGGGCCACAGTGGCTCTGTTTTTAGATTAAAGTGGGAGTCTGTTCTCCCATGCTCTGCTACGGTGTGGGCTCTCTGTGCAAATAGATACCGAGACACCGCGCCAGCACCCAGGACTTTGAGGGAAACCGTCACTTGTGTCCGGGGGAATAAAATGCCCCTCAGATGCAGCGGGTTTCCTCTCCTCTGCCCCACCCATACTGCCAGAATTCAGGGGGAAACTGGGATTCTCTACAGACAGCCCCTCTGCAGGGGGGAGGGGGGACTGCTCATTGCCATGCTCACACTTGCTTGTTGCCATGGCGCTTCCGCTGCACCCGCCTAGCTGGAGTTCTGTGGAAGGGGTGGTTCTGGGAGGCAGCCCTCAGGTGACAGTTTGAGTCTCGTACATTGTGTGAAATCATTTGTGTCTTGGTCATAGTGAGAAACGGGCATGTTTCTGCTTTTGTTTAATGACATCTTAGTTCTCTCAAAAACTTTGAAAAGATTCATTTGTCTGGCAAGGTTTGACATCCAGGGAAAGCGTAATCAGGGAAAACTGAAATTAATTTAGTGCCAGGATAACATCTTTTAAAAAATAGAGGTAACATCATGGTTTTGAATCAATTTTTATGGAATTAAGTAATGTGATCTCAGAAATAGGCAATTACTGGATAAGGGCTGCAACCTCCTGCACTTGAGGTTTGGAACACTTTGTTTTTACTTCTAATATGGTGAGCAATATGGAAGGGACCCCCCCCCCTCCAAAATCTCAGCTATTTCTTTGACTGGCAGTAATTAGAACTTTAGATCTCAATAAATTCTTGGCTGGTTAGTCGTCAGTGTGTGCACTGCATATTAAAAGATGCCACGACAAATTTTTAAAAATTGCACCTTTCCCCTGAGTTCTTAGCAAAATGTAACCTGTGAGAACCACCTGCAGAGCCTCGTGAAGGAAGACAAACTGTCACCCCAGAGCCTATGTGCACAGATGGGGCTGGGGTGCAGGCTGGCAGCTTCCATGAGGTCACTGCCTCGTGCTCCTCGGTGGTGCTTATGCCAGGAGCACTGATCTCACCACAGCTTCTGTGGCTCTGCTTCTAGGTCACAGTAAGGCTGTGAGAGACATCTGCTTCAACACCGCAGGCACCCAGTTCCTCAGCGCGGCCTATGACCGGTACCTGAAGCTCTGGGACACCGAGACGGGTAAGTGCGCACGGCTTACTCTCCTGAGCTAACAGTCTGTGGACTCGGACGACTGGCCCTCTGGTGAAATGGTGCCTTCTCCAGCTGCTGCTTCTCGTTATTGAGAAGTCAGCTGATAGCACAAGTGTGTGTGTAGATTGACGCTCATCTGTATAACCGGTGCTTTCCCTGGGAGGCATTATCCTCACCTGCAGACATGTTGATGGACAAACACAAACCGTTCTGTCCACTGTCTAATGATCTCCCTATTCCCCACATCTCCTAGTATAGGCATTGCATAGATCAGAAGCAACTTTAATTTAATTGCCCAAATTGATAATGTAGATCTGAACTCATATGGGCCGGTTTTACTTAATACAGTGATATTAATTATGTCTGTATTTTGTGATGGTGTAATTGTGTATTACTAGGAAACATCTTGTAGAACCAGGAATGAAGGTGCATAGCTACAATCCCAGCATTCAGGAGGCTAAGGCTGGAAGACCTTGAGTTAGAGACCAGCCTGGGCTACAGAGCATGGCCCAGTCTGAAAATTAAAAAAATAAAAAAAAATAAAAAAACTGTGACTTTTTTGCCAAGTTAATCATAAGAAATAATGTTTACTGGACATTGACTGTGCTGAGCATATGCTGGTATCTGTAATTTGACTTTAGCACGCCCCTACAAGGTATGTGCTAGTCTTGCATTACAGGTGAGGAACTGCCCATGAACATAGGCTTCTCAGAAGCAGGTCGAGTAAGTGGCAGAATTGGTTCAATCCAAGGTCGTACTGACTCCAGCCCAGGTTCCTCACCTTGCTTGTCGCTGCTCTCAGTTTTGACTACACATTGCCATCCTCTGGAGCTGCTCCTGCCTGGGCTCCACCCTCGCGTCAGTGTAGACTGAGCTAGTGACCTCACAGCTAAAAGGCAACCATCCTACAGCTCTTAAAAATTAAGATACACATAAAATGTTAAGTGCACAGGTGTTCAGCAATTTTTTAAAATAATAAACTTGTGCAAATTTGTTTTAGACACTTCAAGATCAAGACATAGAACACTGCAGCGTGCAGCGTGCGGTGGAGTCTTATGCCCTTTCCTAGTGTGCACCCACTTCCAGCAACCACAGAGCGTCTGTCACCACAGGCCCCATGCCTGTTCTTAACCTTGTAGATAGGATCACACCATAATCTCTCTTCATTTCTAACTCTTCACCCAACTTCACATCTGATACACACTCTCCTGGCTTATACCTTAATGTTTTCTGCTGCTCATAATAGTCCATGCATTGATGTAATTAGATCTATCTCTGTAACTAGTGATGCATTACTTTGGGGAAAATTGTATATGCTAGTGTGTGTGTGCATGCATGCATGTGTGTGTGTGTTCACCTTATTTCTTTGATTTCTTTCAATTGAACTGAGGGCTAACCAGTTTTGCTGCACTGGCTGGCCAGCAAGCTCCCAGGATCCATGTGTCCTTGCCTCCCAGTGTTGGGTTTACAGACATGCAGAGCCCTGCCTGCCCCTTTACAGGATGCTGGTGATCAAAACTCAAGCGCTTACACTTGCACAGAAAGTATTCTTACCGATTGAGCCATCTCCCCAACTCCTGAAAAAAGAAATTTTAACCATTAAAAATCTATGAAAACTACCATTGTAGTGGTTTTAAGAGCAAGCAAGCTGCCCTTCCTCAAAATTCAGTACGTCATGACTTCTAAGTAGATCTTCACGCCATTGTCATCCTTTAGGAGTGAAATTTATTTTTCTTGTTTAATTTGACTCTTTGGTTTAGGGCAGTGTATATCAAGATTTACAAACCGAAAAGTACCCTATTGTGTCAAGTTCAATCCTGATGAAGACAAGCAAAATCTCTTTGTGGCTGGGATGTCTGACAAAAAGATCGTGCAGGTAGGTTCGCCTCTCTCTAGTGTATCTGTTAGGACTGGTGAAGAGAACAGAGCATCCACCACTGATGCTTGCTACTTTGAGGGTCCTCGCATGTGCTTGGAAAGAAGCAGTCAGTTCATGAACATGGGGCACTAGAGCCTTTAGGTTCCCAAGTATAGTCTGCTGTTGTTAGAGTCCTCACCTGTCTGTACCTTCTCTGCTGTCGCTGCGCAGTGGGACATCCGCAGCGGAGAGATTGTCCAGGAGTATGACCGGCATTTGGGAGCTGTCAACACCATTGTGTTTGTTGATGAGAATCGAAGATTTGTGAGTACATCTGACGATAAGAGCCTAAGAGTTTGGGAATGGTGAGTTTCCATCGGTAAAATGTCTGACTTTCATAAAACAAGTAAATAAATACATAAAAAAATAAAATTTATAGCCGAAGTCAAAGCCTGATAATATGCAGCTATTTGCTTATTTTTCCAGCCAAAGTGTTTTGATTATTTAAGTGCCAACAATTTGGAAATTGAAATCTAAACATACTGTCCTTCACAGTCTTTGGAGAATCCTTCAAAGTGCATGGATTTGAACTGCTGGTTTTGTGGTTGTGATAACTGTCTTAGCATGGCTTTACACATTTTTTTTTCGTTTTATTTCTTATTTCTTATGTGTATGTGTGTATGTGTGTGTGTGAGTGTTGGCTTTGTTTCCCTGCATCCATTGGAGGTCAAGAGCAGCTCTGTGGAGGCAGTGCTTCTTCCCTGGTGGGTCTAGAGCTCACACTCAGGCTTGCACAGCAGCCTTTCCCGCCAGGTCTTCTCGCTGGTCCTCACACTCTTTATTAGGTAGCGTGCTGGTCTTTGCAGAATGACAGGCAGGTGTATGAGATGAGGGTCACACATAATCTCCTGGCCTCCGAAGAAACCCGAGCTTTACCGCCTGCTATGTAATCATTCATGCTGTAAGTTGCCCCCTTTCATCAGCTTTAAACAGGCCTTTGGCTTATTGAATATAATCAGAATGTATTGAATACTTTTTCCTTTTATCCAAAAAAAAAAGTTTGTCTTAAGTAAAAAAAAAAAAAAATACTTAAGCTGATTTCATTAAGTATTATGATTGTTTTATGATTTAGTTGCAAATAAGTAAGTGGTAATCTTTCTTTTAATAAGAAAGTCCTTGGGTGGAACCCTGCTTGTCTTTATAGACACAAAGCACAGCTCAGTGGAGACCACAGCCTTGCAAGGACTCAAAAGTGCACCTTCCCACCCATCCCTAGAAGTTGTAATTTAAGAGAAAGCCAGCAGCCTTGAGCCCCAGCCAGGGTTTCCAGTTCAGACTGACTCCCATGGAAGCTGGAGTGGGCTGAGTAGGCCCTCGGCATTGTTAAGACAATCGAGGTAATTTCAGATTTAATGCAACTTGCACACCAACAGTATATCCTTCAAGATTACCCCCAAGGACATTGGCTACTTTGTATCTAATCTTAACCTTCAGCTTCATCCTTAGGGGTCATGGTTTGAAGCTAAAGTCTGTCATCCGAAATGGTGCTTTTTAAGAGATTTAGCTCTCAGTGGGAGAGTGTAACACCCACAGTGAAAGAAAGGAGGAGGGAGGCTGTTTTCTACAGAAAATATGATGTAAACACCAGTGTTTTTGTTTGGATGGTTTAGCTTGGTTTGGGGCAGATGCACATGGTGTGTGCGTACTTGCACATCCTGTCCACTTGTGTGCAGAGGTCAGAGAAGGATGCCAGGTTGTCTTCCTCTCAGTCTTGTATTCCATGGGTGCTGGGATTTGAACTCAGGTCCTCAAACTGTACAGCAAGCACTCTTAGTAACAGTCTCCCCAGCGTGATACCAAAGTGTGTGTGTGTGTGTGTGTGTGTGTGTGATAGACAAAGACAGAGAGATGTCAGAGTGTGTGTGTGTGTGTGTGTGTGTGTGTGTGATAGACAAAGACAGAGAGATGTCAGTGGTTTGATTTTGCTTAAACAAACATTTAATAACAATATAACAGATAAAAAATCAGACATTTGTATCTCTAGATGCTGTTCCAGCTCCATCATTGAAAGCAGAGTGGTGTAAGAAGGTAGTTAATATTGAGGTGCTATACCAGTTAGAGGGCTTTGGGTACTTGTATTTTCTCAAAATGCTTTGATTAGCTTAAGGTGGCCATGTTAGCATCTTGTTTCCCTCTGAACTCCTAGGAAGCTCTGCTGAAAGGCACACTGCTCTCTTGTTGCCAATGATGCCATGCTGCATGTGTCCGTGTGGTACCACCTGTTATCATATTGACTATACATTAATGTTATTATCATTGATGACAATTAGGTGTGGAGCTAGCGCTTCCTATGTGTCAGTCACTAGAATACACATGTCATACAACCCCTTTCATGTGCAAAGCCATCTCATGAGATAGGTGCGTTTATGTGGGGGTGGGAGCCTTTTTCTCCTTCCTCCTGTATAAGGACACTAAGATGGTTTAAGTGATCTGCCTAAGGTACAGGACGTGAAAACTCAAACGACAGGTCAGACTGATTCTAGAACTTGGATTTGTGGCTCTGTGGCTGGGAGAGTGACTGGGGAGACTTGCAGAGAGGAGTAACTTGCATCCGCCTACAGAGAGCAAACAACTCGGGACTCTCGGGATCTCCTGCAGCCTCTGCTGCAGTAATCGCAGGAGATTCTGGCGCTAGCACAGGAGAAAGGGCCTTAAGCTCACAGCAGGGCTGAGCCCAGGCACAGGCATTTTCCCAAACTTACATGTCTTCCACCTCATTGTAGAACAGCACCATAATAGAGTATAAGAACCAGACAGATGGGTCAGTGGTTGAAAGCACCAGCTGCTCTTCCAGAGGACCCAGGTTCAATTCCCACTGCCTACATGGCAGCTCAGAATAGTCTGTATCTAGATCCAGGGGATTGGATGCCCTCTTCTGTCTTCCATAGGCACCAAGCGCACACCAAGCAGACATACATGCAGACAAGATGCCCACACACATAAAAATAAAGACCTAAAAGAAAACAACCAAAGGAAGCTGGGCTTTCTTTCACAGTGTTATACAAACAACTGCTAATGTCCTTGAGAAGGAGAATTGGGGTACGGTAGATACCAGCAACTGTGGCCTGAGAATCAGTTGAAAGCCTGATAGTAGGCACGGTGGTTTTGTTTTTGTCTTTAATGAAAAGTATTTATTTTGGTAAAATATCTTTTAAAGGAAATAATACAGAAATGAATCAGCATTGCTGTTTATCTTTTAGTTTTAAAATGCCAGGCTATTGATCCGTTCATTTCCAAACCAGATGATCTGAAATCAGCTCCAACTTTGTTACAATTGAGTCACAGTATCTAGTAGGAAAGTGAATCTGTGTTTATGACGTTTAACTATGCCTAGCAGGAATTTTTGCAGAAATATGAAGTTCCAAGGGTAGTGTAGATTCAGTTCTGTTCTTGAGCAGTGGTTCTCAACCTTCCTAATGCTGTGACCCTTGAACACAGCTCCTCATGTGGTGCTGACCCAACCGTAAGATTATCTCATTGCTACTTCATCACTGTAATTCTGCCGCTGATATGAATCATAATGTAAATATCTGATATGCAGCCCTGTGAAGGGTCACTTGACTCCGACCCTTGGGAACCGCTGTCTAGAGCTGATTGTACCTGGCGTCCCTGAAATAGGGCATGAGTACTTTTGCTGTGTTTACTAAAGATGTGGACCTAAAATATGGTTGATTAATTTAGAAAGTGCTCTTTCAATCCATCTTATAAAAGTCACTACATACTAGTGATAAATACAAAGGTGGGGGACATGAATTGTCTTTAAAAACTTGGAGGATCATTCTGAAAGTCGCTTCTCACTGCGCTTAGAAACGTGATGTCACTTCCCGTCCTTCCGTGGTTGCAGGAGACCCTTTCCCTCTGGTCATCTGTCTCTTCTGGATGTTGGGTAAATGACAGAGAAATCCATACATGAAGTGAAGTGTGATTATTTTCCAGTTAAGCAAAGTATTGGCAGTATTGAGTCGTACCCTAGGACTGCACTCGCTCTTCACCCATGCTGCTCGTCAGATTCCATGTCCCAGTCAGTTTACTTCAGCCGCAGAGGGAGCAGCCGTGTCCAAACCCCTTTCAGAATTTCCAAGTAATTTTTATTAAAAAAAAAAATAATGACAACGAAAAGGTACTTAGTACAATTTGGCTCTCAATTTAAGTGAATACTTGAGAATTTTGTTTTATATTGGGGCATTTTTATCAGATGAGTTTTTCACTGTTCTGTACTCTGCTTTTTGTCCTGGACTGTACACTTTAGAAATACTTTGCATGTAAACTGAAAAGAGGCTTGGTACCAAGCACTTCATCTCTGCGGCCTGGGTCATTTTTCTGGGTGGATGAAGGTAGCACATGGGTCCCTACAGCTCTGTCTGTCCTCCACACTCACTTCCACCTGCTCACAAGGTAATAGGTGAGGTCGGCTGGCAGATGAAAACGCTCCTCATAGGCTTGCTCAGACACCCTCTTCTGCCTCCCGTGGTACCTTTTAAGATGAGTTCATCACTAAGGGATATTTAGTAATAAGGGCCAAAGTTTAAGTCTCATAACTAGAAACTAGAACTACTGACAGCATTATAATTTTCATGGAAAGTCATTTGTAAAATAAAAGCTATTTCATAATAAACTCCATGCTGGAAGTTCAATGAAAAGCAAGTTGCTTGTATTTGGGTACATTTGGGTAATTCTTCTAAATGTGCTTTGGTGAATTACTCATTCTAACATGTATGCTATTTTCAATTTTTAGGGATATCCCTGTGGATTTTAAGTACATAGCAGAGCCCAGCATGCACTCAATGCCTGCAGTGACTTTGTCTCCAAATGGTGAGTTGGAACACAGAATGTGTTCTAAAATGAGCTTCTAAGACACAGAGTAATTGCTGGATTCATAGGAACTGGAGAACTCCGTGCAGGGAATCAGGATGTTGCCGTACTTGTGTAAGGAAACCTTTTCAGTAGCAGGAGTAATTACTGGTTTTCATATGTGAATCACCTCACCCACTCTCTTGTTTTGAAAAAATAAAAGAGTCAGTGATTTACAGTTAACATTAAGGATTTCTGACAGTTGTTTTTTGTTTGTTAGTTTTTAATAATTTTCCTTCCAACACAAATCAGGTTCAATAAATCATTTAATAAGAACTTTTCTTTCAAGGGAATAGGAAATTTTGGTCTGATTCTTCAAAATGAGAACATTTTAGTGATTTTCCTGTAATAGGGCTTTTAAAGCAGTTTTACAGCCCTATTTGACACTCAGGGTTAGTTCTCATGCTCATTTCCTTTAGGGTTTGACTGGGGTAGCAGAAATAGGTTATCGCAGTAGATAGCTTGTCTGAGCCCTTGTCCTCATTCCACTCTGGATAAACATGCGCAGATATGATACAGAACTTCATCCCTCTGGCTCAGACGGCCTTGTTGAGCTGGTATCTATCGGGGCTCACATCTGGAACCCCGTTTCCTTCATGGCAAGTTTCTGTCTTTGACTGCCCAGGGGTCACACTTGATGCAGCCCACTCACTGCATGGATGCACTTGGGGGTGTTGATGGTGTGTTCGTGTGTGCGTGTATGTGTGTGTGTGTGTGTATTAGTGTTTTGTCTACATGTATGTCTGTGTGAGATGTCTGAAACTGGAATTGCAGACAGCTGTGAGCTGCCATGTGGGTGCTGGGAAATGAACCGGGGCCTTTAGCATGCAGTGCTTTGACCACCAAGTGGTCTCTCCAGCCCTAATGATGGATTCTTGTTGATGGCAGAGGCCCTTCTCTCCACTCCTCTTTGTGGAAGCCATTTTGCAGGGCCCAAGTTGAAAAGAAAGGATACAGCGGATTGTGGGAGGGAAAACTGCATCTCCAAAAGATTTTCTTCAGCAAAACAAAACAAAAAAATCAATACAGTTTCCTATTGGCTAATCCATTGTCTTTTAAGTAGCAGGTAATTGTGCTGCAGGCGTACTGATACTGTCTAGCTCTGGTGGTGCTGTAAAGTGAGTGTTTTCAGAGCTATTCTGGGGGCAGACCCAGGACAGGAAGAACCCACCCCTCTGTCTGCCCCTCTTTGGTGACGGTTGGCAAGAACCCTGTCATTCTTAGAGACACACAAGCCCTACATAGCACTTTGTCAGTCCCCGTATGCACCTTTGTTGTTAGGATTCCAGTCTTGGACAAGTCTTCCCCTCACATAGGCAGTGCTGGGACTGTCCCCTGGGTAATCCTTACAAGTGTCTAAGATGCTAGGAAATGGTATTTAGGGCCTGGGGCTCCAGACTCCAGTGTAGATGCAGCAGCACACCCTCTGAGAAACAGTCGCTGCGGTCTTGCTAATCCTCTTTGATTTGGTGCTTCCCATAGATCTATTCTATTCTGTAGTTCTGTTGTCTGGAGTTATTATAAAATAATTCCACTTAGCATGTTTTATTAGTAACTTAGTTCTGTTGGCACCAAGCTCTGGAATTGTTTCCTTGTTCTTAAGCAGTCAAAGCTCCATGTGAGGAGTTCTCCGAGACAATGGGAACACGGGAGTGGGGTCCAGTGCTGTAGGTAAAAATGCCTCTTGCCAATACCTGACTGGTGCGCTCTCCCGGTGCCAGAGGAATTGCTTTTCTGCTATTAGAAAGCACTTGAGCACAAAAGTAATGAAAGCTAGTATATGTAAAATAAACTTTAAAAAATAGTTAAATCTTCCTCTAAAATATGCCACTTACTCATTTTACAGGGAAATGGCTTGCATGCCAGTCAATGGATAACCAAATCTTAATTTTTGGAGCCCAGAACAGATTCAGATTAAATAAGAAGAAAATTTTCAAAGGTCACATGGTAGCAGGCTACGCTTGTCAGGTCGACTTCTCACCGGACATGAGGTAAGTTAAGCCTTCCTGTTCACATGTGATGGGATGGTACAGTGCTGTTCAGTAGCAATACTTCACAAACCACTGGGACCTGTGTCAGTGCTCGAGGACTGGGTACTCTTTCAAACTGACAGGGCAGTCATAAAGGGAAGAACAAGCTATGGAAATTACATTTTGACTTTTCTGCAGGGTCTTCATCAGTCTATAATACTGCTTAGGCCTATGCCTTTAACTGTTACCTAATCCATTCCTGCCTGCATTGCCGTGATTTTCTGTTTGTCTGTGTCACTGTGGTTGAATGGATACCAGGAGAATTCCCCATTAGTGTTGGACAGACTTCAATTTGTCTACACTGAAAACAGAAATGTAGCTTTTGTATATTTCTAGGTCACAAGAGTGAAATTTCTGCATTCACTTTCCTCCTCTTAGTTAAAAATATATTGGTAGAGGAATTCAGATATCCAGTGACTTTCTATATTTAGCTTGGTAATTAGGCCTCAGATTCCTATTTCTGACTCAGCCTTCGACATGTTCAGAGCAAATTGAAGCTGAAACTGTTGAGAGTTCACTGCAGCACAGTGTACCTAACATGCTCACTGGCTGCCTGAGAAACACGTTCCTCTGTGTGCTCGTCCTGTCTCCTTGGTGAAAAATAACTTCCTAGCTCTTAGGCTGGCAGCTTATCGGAGGGAGGGACTGGAGATGGCCAGCGGCAGACTGCGCGTGTGCTTGTTCTCTGAGCTCTGTACCTTCACGTTTCTTAGGGTGAAAACACGGGCGCTGTCTCTGCATCGTTTCACCAGGGTAAGGTGGGCGAATAATTGTGATTTGTTTTCGTTCTGTTGCAGCTATGTGATTTCAGGAGATGGAAATGGAAAACTAAACATTTGGGACTGGAAGACCACAAAACTCTACAGTCGGTTTAAAGCCCACGATAAAGTGTGCATAGGTGCAGTGTGGCACCCCCATGAGACGTCCAAGGTCATCACATGTGGCTGGGATGGCCTCATCAAATTGTGGGACTAATGGGATTAGTCCTTTCACAGTCTGGGATCATTTTTGATCCAGTGTCATATTTAACTATTTAATTATTAAAATGTGTTGGATGACAATTTGTTTTATAGGTAATCTTTCCATATATGGCCTTATGAAGTTGGCCAATGGTTTTTGTTAAGAGCGCTGTAAATTTGCCTCATATAAGTCCGTTGGCAATTTCATTTTATTCTTTACAGATGCTATTTATGTGAAGAATGACAGCTAACTTACATTTGACAGATAGTTACTCTTGGCAGGCAGTTTGCATTTGTCCCTGAGGTATCACTGAAAGGACCATTTCGGGGCCTACTGGATAGGGGACCCTAGAGGAAATGACGTAGCTGATGACTCAGTCCACCCGGAAAGGAAGGAAAGAAAGGACTGGTGCAGTTTGATTACTCAAGAAGACGGGAAACACTCAGAATTACTGCTCCTATCATTTTCATTGAATCAAGTTCAAGGCTTTCGGTTTCACGAGTTCCATTATTTTTATGGCCTGTGTTGTATAGTTTACTTGTAAATGAGTGACCTTTATTGGCTGCAGCACTTCTCTGATTATTAAGCAATGTAAAATTAAAAAGCAGCCCACCGTTCCTCCCTTGGCTGTCTTCCTGGTCAGGGTGGCCAGGACTGTATAGATGAAAGCAGAAGTCTCCGAAGGTGGAACTCTGGTGAACGGGCCAAGGCTTCGGATTTTCCTGAAATCACTGTCAGTACGGACCTGGCTGCACTCCCAGAAACCAGGGTCCGAGGGCTCTCCTCCACCACCCTACCGACTCCCCTCTGGCCGAGCATGAAGGCATGGTCCAAAATACTGCCTTGCAATTTCTTTGAAGTCACGTTTTGGTTTTGTTTTTTTTAATTACTCTGATTTTGCTTGTGAATACAAACAGTAAAACTTTTGAATGTTAGAAAATGTTAAATTTCCTTTGAGATCTTTGTAAAAACATTGACTCTGTAAGAAGATACCTAGAGTCCCCAATTTAAGAGGCAGTAACCATGTTGTTTTCTTTAAATCACATCGTGAACTTTGCACTGCCAAGCCATTGCCATGTCTGTGTCTTCTGGGAAGGGTGGCATAGGGGAGGAAGGAATGGAGGAAGGAATCCACGACCTTAAAAACGCGAATGACCGGAGTGTGGTGGGGAAAGACTGCAGTACCGCATGTTCAGAATCATAATTTTAGAATCCCTATCTCTCTTACTGTGCTGTTGACTGTTTCTAAGCCGAGGAACTGTACATAAGAGTTTTCTCTTTTTTGAAAAGACCCTATTTTTGAATAAAGCATTCTTTTTATAGAAAGTGCTACTGAAATGTCCATTGTGTCCTTTTTAGTCCTAAGTGTGTAGACACCAGGTCAGACCCTTGAAGCATTTAGGGTGTATAGACATGCGGGCTTAGAGTGCACAGACAGTGCACAGACCCCCGGGTTCTTTCCCAGCATAGGAAACCTGAAAGCATAGTGGTGCACACTGTGAGTGCTCGTACACTGCTGCACACTGTGAGTGCTCGTACACTGCTGCACACTGTGAGTGCTTACACACTGTGAGTGCTTGCACACTGCTGCACACTGTGAGTGCTCGCACACTGCTGCACACTGTGAGTGCTTACACACTGAGTGCTTGCACACTGCTGCACACTGAGTGCTTACACACTGAGTGCTTGCGCACTGCTGCACACTGTGAGTGCTTACACACTGTGAGTGCTCGTACACTGCTGCACACTGAGTGCTCGCGCACTGTTGCACACTGTGAGTCCTTGCACACTTTGCACACTGTGAGTGCTTGCCTTCTGCCTCATCCTTACTGCAAGATTTTTGTTGCACCCTGAACGTTAGAATTGTTGAACTGGATTAATATTTAAACGCTGAAGCAGAGGCTGGGCTGACAGGAAGTTCAGGCAAACAAGCTCTTTCCAGGTAGAAACATTTTATTTTTGTGTGTGTTTTGAGACAGAGTCTCATGTACCTCAGGCTGACCTCAGACTCACTGTCTAGCCAAGGATGTGCTTGAATTAATTCTCCGGCCTCTGTCTCCCAAGTGCGTAGATTACAGGGATGTACCATATCTGGCAGGAAGTGACTCCTGAGAAACACATTATGGGGCTGGCCAATAACCTTAAATTGTTTATAAACTACCAAAAAGGGAATTTTGACAGTGAAATGTCACTCTCTGAGCGACAGCCATTGAGATCCTAATACCAGCACCAATTGCAGACATTCCTTGAAGATCAGCTGACTGAACTGTACCTTTGGATTGTATTGCTTGCTGTGATAGACAATAGTGGATAGTTGAGGGATCCATGTTAAGTTCTCATGCCGGAACGGAATGTAAAATGCCAGCCAGACCCATCAGCAGTCTTTTGTTATTGTTGTTTGGTTGGTTGGTTTTGGGTTTTGGTTTTTCAAGACAGGTTTTCTCTGTAGCTTTGGAGCCTATCCTGGAACTAGCTATTGTAGACCAGGCTGGCCTTGAACTAAGAGATGAGGGGCCTGGCTTGTTGTGGGGTTTCTGTCCTGCCCATTTCCCACAGTCATTAAGCCCCAAAGAAAATCACACAGAAAGTCTACACATTAGATATAAACTGATTGGCCCATTAGCTCAGGATTCGTATTAACTCTTCTAACCTATATTAACCCATTATTCTTATCTTTGTTAGCCACATGGCTCAGTACCTTTTTCAGCAGGGTAGGTCACATCCTGCTTCTTTGGTGGTCTGGGCAGGACTCAGGAGAAGAGCTTCCTTCTTCCCAGAATACTCCTGTTATCATTGCCCCGCCTCTACTTCCTGTCTGGTTGACCCACCTATACTTCCTGCCTGGCCAATCAGCATTTATTTAAAACATGATTCACAATTCTGCCGCACGCACCAAGAAAGATCCCACCTGCTTCTGCCTCCTGGGTGCTGGGATTAAAAGCGCACACCACCACCGTGCACTGCACCCGTGTCCTGCCAGCAGTCTTAAATGTAGATCTCAGCGTGAGACCTGGGGAATACAGCTGCCATATATAATGGTCACATTTTAGTGTCTCAGGCTGAAGTTGAAAGCAGTGTTGTTCCCATAGTTTTACTGGCAGCATCTAGGGGCAGTGAGTCATAAAGTAGCTGACATAATAGAGTATAAACAAGGCAGGTGCAAAGGAGCCAGTTGGGAACCATATCTATCACACATCAGAACAAAATTCATGTCATGAAATACATGATCAGTGGGTAAATAAACAGAATGAACTAATGGAAGATTGAATTACAGTGAAAATATAGACACACATAAAATTCCTGGGAACTTTTCCTTAAAATGGAGTATTCTTGTTTCTAACTCAGACTAAAACTTTAGGCAAGCTCTCCAAAGGATCTTCCAGCAAGATTGCGCTAATGGGGAGAACCATGAAATTAGAATCACAAATTTATCTAGGACACTCAAAAATCTAGGCTACTTGGGATAAAGAAATTGGATAGCCATGTGGCTACCTGTATGCATGTAGGCACATAGAGCACATGCTCGGTATTACACCTTTTATGTGCACTGTTACTTCGGTAACCATGGAAGCAACGTTCCTTGTTTTACCCAGAACTTAAGGAAAAGGAAATGCACACTTTCAACCGAAAGTCTTGAAATGGCTTCATTTTCAGTGACCTGCGTGCACCATTGTCCTTGTGTGCCTCCTGTGGCTGTGATAAACACCATTGCCTAAAGCAACTCAGGAGCAAAAGGCTGTCTCCACCTGACAGGTTATAGCCTCTGGTCAACTGAAGCCAGGCACAAGCCTGAAGCAGGAACCACAGCTGCTTTGCCCAACTACTTCCTTTAGTCTTACAGGGTTCAGGCTCACCTGTCCCGGTGATGGCACCGCCCACAGTGGGTTTGGCCCCTCCGGCCTGGGTTCACAGTCAAGAATCTACCGACCAACCTGAAGGAGGCCACTCCTCAGTTAAGAATCCCTCTTCCCAGCCATGTCTAGGCTTATGTCAATCTCACGAGATCTAATGAGCACACACACCTGCCTTGGCTGCCTTTAAATCATGTTTTAGCTCCCTGCTCTCCTACTGCCAACGTTTTAAATCTCAGGGGTTTAACTCAAATCTCAGGTTTGTTTGTTTGTTTTGTAGACCAGGCTGGCCTTGAACTCACAAGAGCTCCACCTGCCTCTGCCTGCCTAGTGTTGGGGTTAAAGGCATGTGCCACCACTGCCTAGATTAAACATTTTAGAATTTATGTTCTTTTCAAAATTATTTTGGAGATTATAACTATTATCATTTATCCCTTCTCTTTCTTCCCTCCAAGTTCTTCCATGCTCTCTTTCAAACTCATTGTCTCCTCTTTTATTAATTATTGGTGTGTGTGTATCCCTAATGCAGAAGTACAACCTGTTCAGTCTGTGTGCTGTTACCTGTGTTTATATTCTCAGGGCTGAGTATTTGGAACTGAGTAACCTATTGGTGTGCTCTTCCCTGGGGAAGATGCCTGTGGTTCTTTGTCCAAGGTTGCAGCCTCCAGAGGCTCTCTCTTCACATTAGCATGTCTGTGGCTGGCATCCTTGTTTAGCTGGTGTTTAGGCAGACCTCTTAGAAAATTCTGACATTCCTAGGAGACACAATCTCACAGCAGATTCCATGTGCCTCTGGTTCTTAAAATCAATCTTTCAGCCCCTCTTCCGCATAGATCCCTGAGCCTTAGGTTCAGGAATTGTATTGTAGAAATACTTTTAAATTCATGTACAGAGCACTGTACAAAGAGATTCTGTTAATAATATTTTATATATGTGTATATTATATTCCAACAGATATATATGAGTCTTACATTAGTTTTAACTTTCTCCCAGGTTAAAGTGGGCATTTAATCTTATATTTTATTTGACATATCTAAATTTTTATTTAAACATATATTCAGTTTTGAAATTTAGTATTTTATTTTTGTATCCTAAGACCTTGAAACATAGTATTTTACACTGATAACATGTTTCAATTCTAACAACTAAATTTTCATTTTAAAAAAATCTCATACAAAGTAAATTTGCCTACCATGTTATTAGAAGCATTCTTTAAATTTAAATTTTTAAATTTTTTCAATTGATGAACCAAATGTAAATTTTATAGTTTCTAATTATAAAAATAAGTATCACTTAAAAGTCAGTTCTTGGACTAGAAATGAGTTCAGCGAAAGAGCATGTACCTTGTGTATATGAGACGCTGAGATCTACCCCAACACAAAGACACTTTTTAAAAGGGGTGTGTGTGTGTGTGTGTGTGTGTGTGTGTGTATGTGTGTGTGCCCACAGATGCTGGAAGAGGATGGCTAAAGCTGAAGTTACAGTCAGTCGAATATGAATACTGCAACCCGAACTCGGATCCTTGACAAGAGCAATATGTACTCGTAAGCACTAAGCCATCTCTCCAGGGTCCAAACATTGTTATAAATTAGAAGTGTTAGGAATATTTCCTAAGCAAGCTCTCTGACGACACAAAAATTCCCAATCAAGCCGAATCAAAACAAGCCAAATTAAGAAATATCCAGGTTTAATGGAAGATCTGTGCTCTCGGGTGGCCCCGAGGGGGAAATGGGAAGCCGCGGGAACGCGACCCCCGGGAGGAAGAAAGGGGGACCACGTGTTTTTCTTTTGGGGGGGGGGATCACTTAAGTACCCTGGGGAGTGGTCCTGACCCCACCCCCAGGGAGGGGTCAGGACCTGGCCTGCTGGGATTTGAAGTCCAGATCAGGCCTGGGGGCTGAGCTAGATGCCAGGGACTGGGGCCTATGCTCCCAACCTAACAAGAAGAAATTCAGTTGTTTTGAATTCCTCAGTCATTTTAAAATATATGTTTATTGTTTAAGAATTTCAAATAATTTCAATACTATTCTCCCCCACTCTTCTCCTAACTCCTTCCAGATCCACCCCACCCCTCAGCTTCGCCTCATTTTGTTTAGAGCTGTGGGTCAGATTGAGCAACCTGTATACTCCTGAGCATAGGGCCACTCAGTAGAGGGTTGTTGACCTACTAGGGGTCACACCCTTTTTGGAAAACCTGACTCTTCTTCCCCGAGAAGTCACTAACCAGCAATAGCTTCTCAGGGATGGAAGCTCCATGCTGGAATGCTGATTGGCTTGACTTTGTGCAGGTCTTGTGTAGGTGACTACGGGTACTGTGAATTCATGATTGAGTGATCTTATCATGTCCAGGGCTGGTCCTCCTCACCTCTAGGCCTAGAACCTTCCCATCCTTTCCTCCACAGCAGTTGCCAAGCCTTCCAGCCAGGGGCTGACACTGACGTCCTATTTGTGGCTAAGCTCTCCACTGGCACTCTGCACTTCCATCTGCTGAGTTTCTGCATTAACCATCCTTCAGTGCACAAAGCAACTTCTCTGTCAAGGTCTGAGAGCTGCATGTTCTACAGATGCAGAGATACAAATTTAGGGGGCAGTTTGATATCACCCATATACCAAAATCCTAGCAGTAGATTCACTCCTGGGACCTATGAATTCTCCAGCTATGAGTTTGGAGTACCCAGCATTGATTTTTTTTTTTCCCTCATGTGGAACAGGCCTTAAATCCAATCAGGAATTGGGTGGTTGCCCCTACAATGCTAGTGCCACTATTGCACCCATAGGTGTATCTTGGCCATTATTGTAGTTCACAGAGGTTACAATTAAAATTTGGTGACCCCCCTCACACACACATAAGCCTGGATAACACTTTCCAGTACTATGAAAGATGACAGCAGGGAGGAAGTTCCCTGTCAGTACCATCTTCTCATGTCCTGTGACCAAAATGTGTGGTGTTTGCAGCAATAGGGTCTTACCACCAAGTTCTGTTGGGCAACCAAGAGCAATGACGATAACCTGTATTGTTTGGGGAGGCTACAGGACATCCCTGGCGAACAAATCAAGGACAATGTATATTAACCAGTTTTCTCTAGAACACTGGTTCTCAACCTTCCTAATGCTGCAACCTTTCAATATTCAGCCTTCATGTTGTAATGACTCCTAAGCATAAAAGTATTTTCTTTTTTTAAAAAAATATTTATTTATTATGTATACAATATTCTGTCTGTGTGTATGCCTGAAGGCCAGAAGAGGGCACCAGACCTCTTTACAGATGGTTGTGAGCCACCATGTGGTTGCTGGGAATTAAACTCAGGACCTTTGGAAGAGCAGGCAGTGCTCCTAACCACTGAGCCATCTCTCCAGCCCCCATAAAAGTATTTTCATTGCCACTTCATAACTGCAATTTTGCTACTTTTATGAATCATAATGTAAATATCTGTTTACAGACGCTCTTAGGCAACCCCTGTGAAATGGTCATTTGACCCCCAAAGGGGTGACGATCCACAGGTTGAGAACCACTGTTCTAGAGGAACAGAGGCAAAAGAATGAGCGTAAATATTAAAAGATTTTATTATTAAGTCAGCTTTGAACTCATAACAACAGCTGAATCACACCCGGGAGACTGAGAACTCCTAAATTGCTTGATCTTTGAAGCTGAGTGACTCAGCAGTCCAAATCTCACCCAGAGCCTAAAAGCCACCCATGGAAGCCTGGAACAGTGGTTTTGATATCAGTGAGGGAATCATCGTAGCAGCCGCAGCAGCACAGGATAAATTCACTCAGCAGGGAGAGACAAGGCCAACCCCAGCGGACAGTGTCTTCCTTCTGCCATTCCCCTTGGGGTCTGCTGCCCGCGTTTGTGACGGATCTTCCCACAGTCAGTTAGACAAATCCTCAGCTTCTCAGGTTCCCCAGACAGGTTAGTCCTTTTCTTCACCCTCTCCTCTGCCCTCCGCTCTCATCCCTCTCCACACGTAAAGCCCCCTCTGTATTATTTCCTCCCTATGTCACCTGTGTTCTACGACCTCCCCTCCCTTAAGGTCTCTCTTCCCCTTCCTACCAATAGTTCCTCTCTAGTTGCCTCGTTTCTGCTGGTCTTCCAAATTTCTAAACACAAATCTCAAGATTAGACACTATGATCAGCATATGAGTGAGAACTCATGCGATACTTATCTTTCGCTCAGCATGGTTTCCAATTCCTTCTATTTACCTGCAAATTTCATGATTTCATTTTTCTTTAAAGCTGAGTGAAATCCTGTTGTTTATAGGAACCACACTTTTATGCAGCGGTTGGGCTGGGCATTTTGGCGGTTTCTATGTCCTTGTGTTTGTGACTAGAGGAGCAATGAACACGGATGAACGTGTGTCTCAATCAAGCACTTTGTAAGTGCTCGGTAACAACATGCCCGCTGGCTCCATCCTGCACAGTATGGCCCTGAACCATTCCCATAAAGAGTTCAGATATCCAATGTCACCACCTCATCTTCTAAAAGATGTTCTAAGATCCAAATTGCTCATAATAGAATTCATATAAGGAATTTTGATGTTCATACACACTGTCCTGTGTTACATGTTGGATATTTCCTCAGATCCATCTCCAGATAACTTTAAATTCTCTTTGGTTATATCTGATCTTTTAAACCCATAAATTTTCTCAATTCAGCCACTATTTTTTTTTTTTTTGATTTTCGAGGCAGGGTTTCTCCGTAGCTTTTGGTTCCTGTCCTGGAGCTAGGTCTTGTAAACCAGGCTGGCCTCAAACTCCCAGAGATCCGCCTGCCTCTGCCTCCCGAGTGCTGGGATTAAAGGCGTGAGCCACCACCGCCCGGCCTATTTTCCTTTTCTGAGAGGTCTGTTTGCACTTGTTCATACGCCTGGGGTTTTTTCCCCCCATAATCTCTTGTTTTCTTGAGGTTTATATAGTCTTATGTTTTCAATCATGAACGGTTTATATTATTCAGTCTTTTAAGATTTATTTTATTTCTGTGTTTGTTAACATGTGTGTGTACATGCCGCATGTGTACTGGTAGTTGTGATCTACCCTATGTGAGTGCCCTGAGCTGAACTCAGGTTCTCTGGAAGAGCAGCGTATACTCTTAACCGCTGAGCCATCTCTCCAGCCAATATTCTACATTCTTAATGATGTTACAGAAGGATGAGAATTCTTGGTCATCCTCAGCCTGGGCTAGAGGAGACCTTGTCCCACCCGTCTGCACTGCTTCCTCCAAAAAAGGATTGCCATTCAGTTATCTCAAGTACCTAAGCTAAAACCCCCAGGGTTTCGTTGTCTGTTAACTCTACTCTACTTCATAGTGACCCACTCATTTCCTTTATTGTGAATGGGTCTTGCTCTCTGAGGAAATCTTTAGTAGCCGGGGCTACTGAAGAATCCTTTCAAAGCATTTTGCATCTGCCTTTACCATGTCCCCCGGGAAGTGTCACCCCTAGGACCAAGTAGCTATTTAATCCCTCATCTTATAGATTTGTTCATGTGTAATTAAGGTAAATTCCACTGTTGCACTCCTTGCACAAGCTTCATCTTTATTTCTCATGGGAATATTCTATTTGCACTCAGCCGCAGCACGAGGTGGGCTTCCTGGGGCTGGTGGGTATGAAGTCTTGTGACCATTTCTTCATTGAAGTCAAGCCCTCCAAGAATCTGGTCCTCCTGAAACTGTCTCCCCTGCTCTCAGCCTCCAGCCATCCCAGATAAGTGAAGTTCTGAGGTGTGTCTAGTGCGAGGTCCGGTCCTACCTCTCATTCCAGGCTCTCTGGTGTTCGTGTGTCTGAAGATTTCATCCGTGGACATTCAGCCATACTTGTCCCATACTCACACCTCCTACACAAATGCACATGCATACACATGCTTAAGTGTATGTGAAAGGCTCTTTGGCGCTGTTCCGAGTTCTGTTTAGCATACTGTCACGTTACCGAGACAGTCTGGAAGCAGAAATAATAAACTAGTAGCTCCTATAAGGCCCATGTCCTACTCTGAGAACCCTGAGTTTATGTGCCCCAGAAAGGCAGGTATTTCTCCTCAGGGCACTTTTGCTTCCTGAGGAACCCTCAGAATTGGTTCCCTCTTATCTGGCTTTTCTTATTGCATAAGCATACTCTATCCTATAACTTCCTTTCCTGGCAAATGCCTCAGTTCAGTCAAGCTTCTGTAACAAAATGCATTAGGCTGAATAATTCATAAACAGCAGATTTATTGCTCAAGAACAAGCACGAGCGTCTGGTGCGGAATCGTTCTCAGCCTCAGACACAGCACCTTCCTGCTGCATCCTCGTGGTGGAAAGGGGAAGCATTCTCCCAGAGGCCTCTTTTCTGAGCACCCTAATTCCAATCATGAAGGCTCTACCCTCATAACCTACTCACCTCCCAAACACCTCAACTTCCTCACCATGGACCAGTGACAGGTCCCAGCACAGTTATGACAGGCAGCCTCAGGACCCGCCTCAACACTGGCTAGCTTCTCTTCCATTTGTCTTCTAGCTTACTTG
>NC_022034.1:26628027-26633440 GCF_000317375.1 Microtus ochrogaster | reverse complement strand
AGGCTGGTCTCGAACTCACAGAGATCCGCCTGCCTCTGCCTCCCGAGTGCTGGGATTAAAGGCGTGCACCACCACCGCCCGGCTCACTTCATCATTTCTTATTGAAGATTTCTGTCATTAAAATTATTTTCAATACTTTTGGAAATTAGGTGGGTTGTAGGAGAATAAACGCAAATAAAATAGTCCTACACTTGCTCAGAATTGAGTATAATGAAAGGTTCTATTTAGGGGGGCTGACTCACAGATCACAGTCCTCTGCACACAATGGGAACAGGAACCGAATCCAACAGCCAGGCAAGAGAGGAGAGATTAAGAGGGTGTGTGAGTGCGCACCTTTTTGGTACCCAAGGCCACGCCCAGCCTGGTCCGGCCTCTCACAGGCCATTGGCTGAATGAGGTTCTCCAGCATTTTTTTTCATCCTGTTACTTTATATTTGGACACATCTGTCCTTTTGCTGTTTGTTACACTAAATTTGTAGTTTTCATTCCTGGTTGAAAGACCTAACTTGGAGACCTTCTTAGCTTTGACCTTGGGAAAGTGAGAGCTAATTAATGGCTGAATTGGATAAATATGGCAATAATGGAGGTTCAGTTATTAGAAGACTGATCTAAGGACTGGGATAGTCAACACAGCCTTGCTCCTTTCCCATCACTTTTCTTCCTTTGTACTAACTCCCAAGAACCCATCATTTCTGAGTCAGTAGGTGAAGAAGGACGCTTGAAAGAAATCCCACACCAGCTCAGAATTGAGTATAATAGAGGGTTATTTATTTAGGGGTAGACTCACAGATCAGAATCCTCTGCTGGAACGAGGAACTGGAAAAGAGGCCAGATGCACACTTTACATCGGCATATACAGTATAAGAGGCCACGCCCAAGTGGGCTGGTAACTTAAAGGCTACTGTCAATGATATGTAGTAAGAAATGGCGGGACTGCGTCCTGCCACCCAGCTAGCTTTACCCGAAATAATTACACACAAATTGTATTCTTTTAAACACTGCTTGGCCCATTAGCTTTAGCCTCTTACTGGCTAGCTCTCACATCTTGCTTTAACCCATTTCTAATAATGTGGGTAGCCCCACGAGGTGTGGCTTACCAGGAA
Organism: Microtus ochrogaster; assembly: GCF_000317375.1. Taxonomy (NCBI): domain Eukaryota; kingdom Metazoa; phylum Chordata; class Mammalia; order Rodentia; family Cricetidae; genus Microtus; species Microtus ochrogaster. The sequence goes on along the minus strand of NC_022034.1, from coordinate 26,632,337 downwards.
AGATCTTAACCTGCATCTGTCTGGAGTGGGAGAATCATGGCGACTGCCTGACTCGGCTTCTTTCTCCCAGCATTCTGTTCTGTCTACTCCACCTACCTAATTTTCTGTCCTATCAGGCCAAGCAGTTTTCTTTATTAGTTAACCAATGAAAGCAACAGATAATATACAAGACCCATCTCCATCATTGAGAGGCCAGATGCACACTTTACATCAGCATATATATAGTATAAGAGGCCACGCCCAAGTGGGCGGGTAACTTAAAGGCTACTGGCTATAGGAATTCCTACAAGTATGAAAACTACAATATAGTGCATGCAATCCATAGTTGTGCAGGCACAGTTTTTATCTTGTGAGAGAAGGAAAGTTAGGTGATATGAAGTCATTTCTATCAAGGATAGGGAGATGTGTGGGGTGTGTGTGTGTGTGTGTGTGTGTGTATGCACACACGCATGCACAAGCACTTGTACATCCTTCCTATCAAGGACAGTGGCATACATATATACATATACACACATATATGTATACATGTGTACAGCAGATCTACTGGTTCATGGTGATGGAATATCATCCTGTGTACACTAGGGCCTGTGTATAATCCATTTTAATTTAAATTTGGCCAAGTATAATCCCTTAAATTTACAAACCCGCCACCAAGAAACTTTACATGAGATGAATATAAAGCTACTTGGTTTCTTTTAAATATTTATTTTAAGATATTTTTGTTTATTTGTTTGTTTGCTTTTTGAGACAGAGTCTCTCTGTGTATAGCCCTGGCTATCCTAGAACTTGCTCTGTAAACTAGGCTGGCCTCAGACTCACAGAAATCTGCCTGCCTCTGCCTCCTGAGTTCTGGGATTAAAGACATGGGCCACCATGCCTTGTTAGGATTTATTTTTATCTTTTTATGTATGTGTTGTGTGCGACAATGTGTGTGTGCGTGCAGGTGCCAGTGTAGATATGTGCTTTTAACATCACTCTGGCTCTGAGCGTTTTTAAAAATACATTGATAATGTAGCATTTGTCATAATTGGCCAAGTATGGCATTAGGCCTTCTTGATTTATTTTTCTTAAGAACACAAATACAATAAAAGTATCCCAATTTTTAAAATAACCCCAAATCTAGGAAGTTTTAAGACTCTGGGCGACCGCCTCACAAAGGTCAGGTACCTCTCCCAGTGTAAGCTACTTAGCATAAGAAAATGCCGGCAGTCAGCTAGTATGAACAATTATTGCCTATCTTAAAAGCAACTTGGGGAGGAGAAGGTTTCATCTCAGCTTACAGCTCTCAGGTCACACTCCATCTCTGAGCAATGTCAGGACAGGAACCTGGAGGCAGGAATTGAGGCAAAGGCCATGGAGGAGTGACACTCACTGGCTTGCTCCTCATGGCTGGCTCAACCTGCTTACTTACCGAGGACCACCAGCCCAGGGATGGAGCCGTGCACCATGCACCATGCTGGCCCTCCCCTTTCAAACAGTCAAGAAAACGCACTACAGACTTGCCCATGGACTGACCTGATAGGCCATTCTCTCAGATGAGGTCCCCTCTCCCCAAATGTGTCGACAGTACACCAGTCAGCACACTGCCTAAATAAAGCAAACCTGAGTTTATCCCCAGAGGACAGCTGCTCTGGCCGAGCATGGAGGTCCCCTTGATGTTTAAACTCTAAAGCTAGTTTCAGCCAGCTTTGCAAAACCCAAGCATTTAACATGGAGGAAAGTTACATCTTGGACCTCATCTACCAAGACCGTATATCCAAGGCAGAAACGCTGAAGTGAACCACAGATTTGGACACTCCATAAATCCATGAAATTACTTTTCTTCTACCCTGTTGTAAATATTACCGGAGTGCCAGTCAATTCTTGTGTAGGTTGTCCCCTTTTCCCTGGCTCCATTCATCTGAGCGCACCAAACAGTTGGCAACTATTTATCCCGTAGCCTGTTACAACGACATGTAACGTGCAGGACGAGGAGGATGCTTCTCTTCAACACGTACACAGTTCATGCTAAAAGGCAACGTCCGAGTCTCACACCCTCCTACATTCTTCACCTGAAAAAGTGCAGGCTTTTTGAAGTAATTTGATATTTATGGAATTCATGTTTTCTGGATCACTTATGCAGCACTATGCTGGTGTTGATTAGGGGATGCATATCATAGATGTTCATATCCCGGCTCATTTATTTGTGGGTGAGAGACAAGCTTTAAGCACCAGAGAAGTCCGCTGCAGTTGCAGTCACCACAGCTGGGAGGATAGAGTTATGCATTGTGACAAACAGGAGCAAGAGCGCCACCCAGCCTCGCGGAAGCCTTTCTGGCTGCCTGACTTACACTGACAGAGAAGTCACTGGGTCCCCATACTCCCTCAGTAAACCTTCACATGCTTATTTAAATTAAGTCCAAGTTAAGCACACCTGCATGTTCAACCCAACCAGGACCAATTTGCATGTCTGTTTAGATGTGTTTGCTGGGTCTCCTCTTTCAGCTAACCAGGGCAAGAACCAGCTTTCCGGTGTAGTGTCTGGTATCTGCTGCACTGTGCAGGGAGTGGTGCATGCTCCCCGTGGGGGCTGACGGGGACCGGAGTTTCACATTCCATCTATGACGTGAGTTATCAGAATAGGGGCTGTGTAACCTCTCGGCTTCTTTACCCTTATACCTGGAAAACGCTACTTCCTCATTGGATTGTTGAAGGAAAGAGAAATGACTGATATGTACAGCAACTGGCCTCTCTGTAAAGCCCCCACTAAACATAACACTTGATTTTGCTGCTTTGCTTGTTTGATGTATTTTGTCTGTCTTGCATTGGTGGTAGTGGTGGCTTTTGTTTTATCTGTCCCTCACAAGCCACTGTGTTACCCCTTCTCTGAAATCAAACACCAAGGCTCCAGTAGCCTGCCCTACTTCTCAGAGCCAACACCAGTACGCTGGAGGTGAGGTTGTAGGCAATAGGTTGCTCCCGAGTGGACGTTTGGCACTGCAGTCACATCTGGGTGTGACAACTTGGGGGGGTGGAATTGTTGTTCCTGCCCTCTGGTGGCTAGCATCCAGAGATGCTGTTAAGCATCCTACAGGACAGGCCAGTCTTCCCACACTGGAGGATTTATCCTGCTACAAATGCTAACACTGCAGAGACTCTGACCTACATAAGTACAATCAGTTCTAGAGACAGGGAAGCCATAGCAACCATCAAAAATCCATTGTAAGTATTAAACTATCCATGAAGAAAACTAAGCATAAATATCAGAGCCATTGCACAGGCTGCCTGTTAAGTGGGTCTGGGTGGCAGTTCTGGGTTGTTTTCAGCAGTACATCCTTTCTTGCTTTCTTCATTTATGGTGTGATGAAGCCAATATTCTACATCACTTGTCAAGAACTTCCAGCGCCTTAAATCTCCATGCACTGCAAATCTTGCTATAGGTGTGTATACATGTAGGGGTTGATCATATTGAACTCTTACAATATAGTACACTCTATACATTGGCATATAAGAATGTTTGCTGTGCATACACTTCAGTGCATAAAACTATAATAAAAAAAATCTGTGACAAAATCCAAACAAAGCCAGACTAAGGTCACCTTTCTTCAGAGACAACACCACACAAACTCACAATACAAAACCATTTTAGATGACCCATGGATCCTTCTACATTCATGGACAGTTGAAATACACTAATGAGACCAGACCAATGTCACCGACCACAATTATCCCAGCTGTTTCCTCAACCCAACACCTTCCTCCCCACCAGGTACTGTGAGTTTAAAAATCAAAACCTCAGATTTTTAAAAATTACCACAAGGATTTCAGAAAGACTGGTCTCCTTTTAGTTCATTAGTGAGATCATCCTATTCTAATATCTGTCAGATTCTCAATTGAAAAAGTGATATTTTCAAAACCCAAAAGCCACATCAGTGATATCTGAAGGAAGACACAAATAGGAACAAGTGATGAAACGTGACAGCGGTCAGAATTCCTCTGCCTCCAACAATGCTCTAAACAATAAAGACACAGTTGTCACACTCTGTATGTAAAAATACGCCCCAAACCCTTGACTTGACTTGTTTTTTATACTGCTTAATTAGCATAAAAATTTTGAAAATCCTCCACAGGCTAGTCTATAAATAAGAATTATAGATGGCACTTGAACCATTGAGAATCTACCTGTTCTGCTGAATCTTTTTAAAAAGTGAACCCAGAGGCTGAAGCAGGAGGATCAAAGTCCTAATCAGCCTGAGACATGTAGTGAGCTCTGGTCCACCCTGGGCTACACAGCAAGATCTAGTGAGCTCTGGTCCACCCTGGGCTACACA
>NC_022034.1:26620109-26627627 GCF_000317375.1 Microtus ochrogaster | reverse complement strand
CAGTGAGCCCAGCCTGTCTCCAGCCCACCATCATCCTGCACCTTGGTCAGAGAGGCATGCCTGGCACGTGACTGTTAGGTGCAGGGAATGCAAACTCAGGCCCTCATGCCTGTGTGGCAGGCACCTCACTGAGTCATCTCCTCAGCCCGAAAACAGTGTATTTGACAGCATAGGCGAGTCTGTGGTGCAAAAGCCACATTTGAAGGCTGGCAGGGCAATAACGAAAACACCGAAATTCTGCTTTGTGCTTAGTTCCACAGGACGCAAAGGATGTTTACGGCAGAGCATGAAAGAAGGAACCAAAGTCCTTGAAGTTCTCTGATAGAACTTGGGGTATCTGAGTTCCCAGGAACTGGAATTAGCAGTTCTTAGGAAGCCAGAGCGTGGCCTCAGTCAAGGTTGAGAAAGAATGGCTGACATCCGCAGGGCGCAAAGAACAGTTTTAACTGGCTGGACAAGAGAAACCTTGAGGGAGGCGAGCTAAGGTTAAATGAGGGTCCCAACTTAAAATAAACAGTGCGTTTTAAAATCTGATCAACCGAGTAAAAGTGGAAATGAATAAAATTTCGTTTTAATGTAAACTTGTGAGCTATAGACACATAATGAATTTTAAGGAAACCAGAAACCGGCACAGGCGGGATATTTCTACCCACCAAGTGAGAGTGAAGAGGACACACCCTCAGTCTGTCAAAGGCAAAACAGAAAAGTCTCAGTCTGGGAACGCAGAGGTGTTCTTCCTGCTGCTGTTGTTGTCAAGCTCAAGGCTTCATGTACTGCAGAGACAGTAACACGGCCCCTGCCCCGCGCAGGTAACACGCTAGTGGAAGCTGGACACGTAGCTCCATGACCGGAAGCACGGACGCCACTATCTGCAAACACTGCTTTGTATTGCACTACTTCCACCTTGTGTTCACCCAGCTCAGCGTATAACAGCTGCTGGCATTGAAAATGTCCTTCTTCAGGAAGAGCTGAGGCTTCGATAAGTCCTTATAGGTGTGGAAAAGCCGGAAGTCCTTCTGCTCCAACTCCTTCAGGAGGCTGTACCAAAACCTCACCACACTGCTCTCACTGCCACTGACCTCAAAGCCCGGCCAGTGGAGATGAATCTCAAAGATGAGCTGGCCAATCTGCTCAAGGACATCTTCCAGAATAAGATTTTCTAGAACTTTCCATTCTGCACTTTCCAGATCTGCCTTGAGAACGTCAATCTGTAACAAAGCAATAAAATGGGATGCTCAGCCTTGGTTACAAACTATACCACCTCCATATCATATCATATAATTTCATACCATACCATATTATTACACCACATCATATCATGTCATCATATCATATCATACCATATCATCTTATCAACCTCCAAAGGCAGCAGAATTTTTAAATTTTCAGAGTTGGAAGTCAATTCCAAGTGTCTGCTTTAAAAATTTTTATTAAATATTTTTCACAGAATATATTTTGATCATATTCTGTCTCCTCCCTCAATTCCTCCAAGATTCTCTCCACTTTCTACTCAAGATCTAAAAAAGACAAGTATCACATGTTTTCTCTTATATGTTGATGCTAGTTTTTAAGTTTTAAATGTGTGTGTTTCAATCTGAATAACCAAGTAGCCATCAATGACATAAATTTCCAACTTTACTTCATATTGTTAATGAACAAACAATGAAACATTGTAATAGACAGAGTCAAACTTGGCTTCTTGGTTACCACTTCTTCTGGGGTAGGCTTTGTTTGCTAGCAGCAAGCAGAGGCACAGCTCCTTTAAGAGACTTCCTGACTCAGTGATAGTGGCAAAAACCATGAGGCTCTTTTAAGACCCTGCTACCAGCATTGTTTGCCGTACCCAGAACCTGGAAACAACCTAAATGCTCCTCAACCAAAGAATGGATAAGGAAAATGTGGTACATTTACACAATGGAGTACTACACAGCAGAAAATAATAATGACATCATGAAATTTGCAGGCAAATGGATGGATCTAGAAAACATCATATTGAGTGAGGTAATCCATACCCAGAAAGACAAATAGCATATATACTCACTCACAAGTGGCTTTTAGACATAAAGCAAAGAAAATTAGCCTACAACCCACAATCCCAGAGAACCTAGACAACACCTAGACAATACTGAGGACCCTAAGAGAGACATACATGGATCTACATAGGAAAGAGAAAAACACAAGATCTCCTGAGTAAATTGGGAGCATGGGAACCATGAGAGAGGGTTGAAGGGAAGGGGGAGAAGGGAGAGGAGCAGAGAAAAAATGTATAGTTCAATAAAATCAATTAAAAAATACATTAAGAAAAAAATAAAAATAACCAACCAACCAAACAAAAAAAGGGACCCTGCTACCAAACACTTAACTGGGTTTTATGAGCAGCTAGTGGCATGTTACTTGGTGGCAACATGGAATCAGAAACTTCCCAGAGTTGGGTCCAGGGTTCAGGTCGCTGTTCGGGCGCCACTGTAGACCACCTGGCGGGTCAGTTAGTCTAGGGGTTGTAACCCGCCTGGCTGGTCAGTTCTTCCAGGGTCCCGGAGAGGTGCTATCTGAAAGACATGGGCGGGAGAAAGGAAGGAGGCCAAGCTAGGTTTATTGAAGCCTCCGTTTATTAGAGTCATGGTTACAGCTTATATAGCCCCTGGATGAGGAATTTGGGGATGAGATGGGGGGCAGGGGCATGGCCAGGAAGGAATCTTGCAGCGATGGTTCCAGCCGGTCGTGAGGTCGTTGTCCAGGAGGTTACGATCGGTCAGGTCACGATTCCTCGGTCAGGAAGTCACAAGTTGACACACCTAGTTCTCTAGATACTTGAAATGTGGGGCAGGGCCCGCTAACAGATAGCTCTCAAGATAGTTGGGTGTGAGGCTCTCTGCAAACTCTCCAGGGCAATGGTCCCTGCAATAATTTGGGGGGGAAATGGCTCCTGACGGGTTACATTGGTAAAGAGGCTCTACTTTTATTCCACAGGAAATGAGAGGCTGCAGATTCATTCTGAGTTAAGAAAAATTAGGTTTGATTAAGGAAGACCCCCAAGAAATCTCTTATGGGAATGGATGGCCCAGATGACCCAACATTTCCAAGCACCTCTGTCATAGTTTCCTCTGAGTTCTACATCCAGAACAGTTTCAAGGCTACTGACTGAGATGGATCAGTCACACAAAATATCCCAGTCAGGACTTGACCATAATTCTAAGTTTCCTCAGAGTCCATATAAGATTGCCAGTGTCCCCAGTCAGCAGGGAACAGTCTAGAGAACTATGCCCAAATTCCTAAAATATTGTTTAAGAATGTTGGTTTTCATTTAAGGGAGGTTAGTTACAAGTTGTTACTGGTCATAGTCAATTTTTTTATAAATGAAAAAGGGGGATATGATATAGAAATGATGGAAAAAGGGGTAGAATTTTGAGTCTACTTTAACCCAAAAAAGCAACTGTTGATCTCAAAATATTTTACATTGGTATGAATTTTATTTTATTGATACAAATTTAAAGTCAATTTCATTATACTGTATATATATATATATATATATATTTCTACTCTTGTTTAAGGTATTAGGGTTTATGCAACTCCTTTAAAAATGTAATGTATAATTCAGAAATAAAAATTAATAGTCATCTAAATAGTCAAACTTTTGTTAGGTATGTTTTCAAGGTCATACACAGATATATTTAGATAGATGATCTTCAAACACCTACAGAATATGGCATTTAACATGTTTAATAACCTAAGACTTTTCATGAACATGAGACATGTCTGATTCTGGCAACACCAATCCACTTCTGAGAAGATGATGTGCATTGAAAAAACTCCATATGGAGTTTACTTTCTTTAAGGCAAAGGTTAGGCACTGGGCAAGAAACTGCCCTTGCCTCAGCTGCTGACAGTACACTGGCCAAATTGGACAAGTAGGACACAAAGGAAAGTAACTGATCACTTTGCCAAGACAAGGAAGGACAGTCCTTCAAAAAGTGTGCTTCACAGAAAAGTCTGTCAGATATGCTAGGCCTGTAGGCCAGAGTTGGATGCCCCAACTTTGCAGAGGAACCTTGGGTGACTATCCAGGCAGCTTGAAGTCCCTCCCATTAGGCAACAGTTCACCCTTCTGAGGTCTTTGATGAAGTTGAAGACTAGATAGTCAAAATTATATTTTTTCTTAATTATGGTAAAAGATAAATTAGATGTGAAACTTAAAACTTGCCAAGATAGGATAGACAATAGAATATTTTTTTCTAATTTTGTCAAATACAAATGGACTCAATAGTCTTACTTAATAACTGTTTTGTTGTATATAATTTTGCTACGTTAAGGCTAAAACCTTCCTTTTTAATTAGACAAAAGGGGAAATGCTGTGGATTTGCTCATTGTTAAATAAAAGCTGATTGGACGATAGCTGGGCAGGAAGAGATTGAGTGAGAAAGACAGACTAGGAGAATTCTGAGAAGAGGAAGGGCAGAGTCTGGAGACGTTGGCCAGATGCAGAGAAAGCAAGATGGGCTTGCCATACTGAGAAAAATCACCACCATGTGTCAGAGCATAAGTAAGGAGTATGGTTAACTTAAAATGTAAGAGCTAGTTAATAATAAGCTTGGCTATTTATAAATGATATAAGCTTCTGTGTGGTAATTTGGAAAGCAGCTGCTGGATATTTGGGACCGAGTGGCTCTGGGATAGGAAACTTCTGATTACAATGGACTCTTGTGCTTTCTGCCCAGTGCCAGAAGATGCCTAAGGAAGAACAGCCAGGGTGTATTCACCATGGTGCCCCATGTCCTACAGTCTTTCCCCATAATCTGCATGCAACTCCAAGGAGCCCAGTCAAGTCTGCTAGCATGGTGGTCATATAAAGGGAAGGACAGAGGGCCTTGCCTGCAGGATCGTTCCTACAGGTGTTAACCCCTGGAGTCTTCATTAGAATTTGAAGCCTAAGAAAGAGATTTAGGGTTTCTGAGTATTGAAATCATCATTTCATGGTTTCTTTAAAAAATTACAGACTAGAATAGCATTCTAAAACAAAACAAACAACAACAACAAGCCATGAAATGTCTCCTATTTATTAAGTAACATTTACTTCCCACGTAAGATGGAATAAAGGAAGATAGGATGGGAATGCTTATTTTTACAATTAAGTTATGAATCAGCTCCTTTCTGCTGTCTTTGCACAAAATCCATTGGAATTACAGAATCTCCACCACCAGAAATAAATGGGTGTGGCTCTGTGGCAGAGTGCTTTCCTAGTAAACATGAGACCCCTGGTTCTCATGCCCAGCACCATAAAAAAAATGTTACCAAGCTACTAATACGTGCTTGACCCCAAGCTAAGTACTTCTGTTTGCAATGTTCATTTAATTACATGTCAGCACTAATGGAAGAGTAATTCTGTTAGTGACTGTGGTGGTTGGAATGAGAATGGCCCCATAGGCTCGTATATTTGAATGCTTGGCCATCAGGGAGTGGCGCTCCTTGAGATAGATTAGGAGGTGTGGCCATGTTGGAGGACGTATGTCACTGGGGGTGGGCTTTGAGGGTTCAAAAGTGCAAGCCCGGTCTAGTGTCTCTCCCTGATGTTTGCCTATCCAGAGGTAGAACTCTCAGCCCCTCCAGCACCATGTCAGCCTGCATGCCACCATGCTTCCTGCCATAATGAGAATGGACTAAACCTCGGAAACTGTAAGCCAGTCCCCATTAAATACTTTCTTTGTAAGAGTTGCCATGGTCATGGTGTTTCTTCAGAGCAATAGAACACTGACTAAGACAACGACCTTAGTTACCATTTATGAAAACAGACTCAGTCACACAGCTTGGAGAGGCAGTGGTAAAATATGAAGTCCATGTATCATAGCATGCACATGTGTGTATATGTGTGTGCATTTATGCACGCAAGCGTATGTGAATGCATGTGTGTGTGTGTGTGCGCGCGCGCATGTGTACGTATGCCTATAAACATATGTGTGGAAGTCAGAGGTCATCTGGTGTCTCTGCATCTTATTTTTTTCTCTATCTTACTAATTTTTAAGATGAGGTTGCTTGTTAAAGCTAGAGTTCACGTTTGGGGCTAAACTGGCTGGCCAGTGAGCCCAGGAATCATCCTATCTGCACCCCAAGGGATTATAGATGCCACCACACCCAGTATTTATATGGGTGCTGGGGTTCTCGACTCAGGTCCTCAAGCTTGCAAGGCAGGCACTTTCGCAACCAAACCATCTCTAGCTTCCCGTATGTTCTAAGCATTAAAGAGCACTATCCTTCCAGTAAGCCACAACAGGAAAGAGTAGCAACATTCCAAGGAGCCTTGGCCTTAGAAAACCAAGCGCTGCTGGGAGACTGAATGTGGGCCAGTGAGGTGCTTGAATCAGTATCATTGGATTTTCAGAGCACTTTGTAAAATGGGTAATTTCGCCCCATGGAAGTCTGACGACATCAGACACAATGCTTGCTGGAATGGAAGGAAACATTCAAAGGAAGAGAGGCTGGAGTCCCAGGCACTTTGGCTCCCCAGGAGGCTGCTGGACAGAGTCACTACGATCTGGCTCTGCAGAATTGAGACTGTCTTTGAGGCTTTATAAACGTGGGTGGACAACACCAAATCCAGACATGTTCACCCTTTCCTGCCAGCGCCGTCTGAACGGTAGGTTTTCCAGACGGTGTTACCATGTGAGAGTCCCACAGCCTTGGAGGTAGGCGTTCTTGAGTGCTCTCAGAGTTGCACGGAGGAGAAGGAGCATAGACATCACATGTAATTGCCACAAGAAAGTGGGCTTTGCCTAATGCCATGAGACCTGCAACACATGCTTAGCACTCTTTGGTTCTATTTTGTTTTGTTTTTTGAGACAGGGTTTCCTCTGTGTAATAGCCCTAGCTATCCTGGAACTAGATCTTTAGACCAGGCTGGCCTCCAACCCACAGAGATCCACCTGCCTCTGTCTCCCGAGTCCTAGGATTAAAGGAGTTCCACCTCTGACCGGCTATACTTGGCACTCTTGATTAGATGTACTGGAACCAAGAACAGAGAGGTCTTAGGAAAGTCAATGTCTGCAAACTGTCTGTGGTCAGTGGTTTCAAAACAAATGGAAAAGGTGAAAAATGACATTTTTCTTCCTGAAAGTAGCTGAGCAAAGATAGGTCCACGGGAATACGGCCCAGGATAAATTAATTCTAATGAATTGGACCCAAGGGAATTAATTCCCTCTATTTTACATTTCAACTGCACTGGCACTCCTATAGCCTTGGTTAGTTAACTTGGGAGTTTGGGGCAGTATCCTCCTGGATTAAGAGTAATTAAGTTGTCAAAAGAAATATTTAATCAAAATTTCACAAAATGTCCTAATTGGTAGAGAATGCACCCAAAATTCATTGATCAGCATGTGTTGTACTGAGTCACACAGCCAAGAATTTCTTAGCTTCCTTGCAGACGTATTTCCCCCACCGACTTAGGTTTTCTGCGAGTTTGGCTGCGATGAACAACAAACACAAATCAGAATGTGAAAAGGACAGGGTAGGGTAGGGAGGCAGCACAGC
>NC_022034.1:26617517-26619679 GCF_000317375.1 Microtus ochrogaster | reverse complement strand
CAAAAAAACAAACAAGGAAGTCAGGAGTGGGTGCATGGGGAGGCAGGCTAAAGTTCATTACCTTGACATCGAGCTGAAAACTCTGCTGGTAAAGATACAACAGAATATATCGGATATTTTCCAAACAAATTCTAGAGGTGTATTTAACATGTGTATGGGTGTTTTGGCTGCATTATCTATGTGCACCATAGAGGTCAGAAGAGAAAATTAGAACCCTTGGAACTGGAGGTGCGGATGGTCGTGAACAGGGATGCTGGGGACCAAACCTGGGTCCTCTACAAGAGCAGCGAGTTCTTTTTACTGCTGAACAATCTTTCTACCCCTCACCCCAACATATTTTAAATAAATTATCCACCAGAAGTTATAGGCAACCAGAACAGAACCAAATACAGTTAAATTGTAGCAATATATACTTGCTTCCGAAATGCAGTTCTTATTCGCTTGATAAGAATGTCTTCTAAAAGCAAACCATATGCTAAGTATGACAACACCCCTACCTTCTCTGCCCCAGTGTTGCAGAGTCACTGCTCACTCAGCCTTCCAGTGGTGTGGCCTGCAGTCGCCCACCGCTCTTCCCAGCCTCCCTCCTGAGAGCACAGCCAGCCGAAGCCCAGTGAGTAAAGCCGTATCTCCTCTCCCATCATGCACTTCCTTTTGCTGGCATTTCAGAATGTCCCATTACCATGAACAGTTTGCAAATGTAATTTTCATTATCACCGCAAAATGCAGACAATATTATTGTTATTATAAAGCACTAAAGGTTTCTGGGTAAGATATGCCACATTTAAGATTCTAATACCAGCTTGAAACAATTATGGCACCCCAAATCATGCAAATGATTGTATTTAGATAATCAAGCGCCAAGCCTAACATAGTTGGTTTAAATAATGTTTCTTCTGAAAAACAAGTAAGTGACAATGTCTAGGAAACTCTGGAATAAGTAATGACATATTTTTGGTAGGAGGGTCTCAAAGAGGTTGGAAGAAACAATCTGTCTGGTATCATTTCAAAGGTATTGAAGAAGTCCTAGTGTCAAATATCATCTCCTTTCCTAACACCTCAAATACCCAATAAGTTGCTTTTCACACAACTTTCTGAAGAACTGAGAATTTTAATTTTAACTGGATTGAAATGTGATACCTTCTGGCAACATCCTCACTAAGGGTACAAGCCTATGCCTGGGCTGATCCACCCGGATCACGGCTGATCCATGATCCCTTTCCAGGATGACATGAAGGGAGAGGAAGTGGGCTGTGCACCTGAGTGAGCTTTGTAGGTTGCCATAGCAAAGAGCAACAGACCGGTGATGTAAAATTTGATGTTTGTCATCTCATCTTCACAGCATCTGAAAGTCCATGTTTCTCCCTAGAGGAGAAACTGGTCCTACCTCTCTCCAGGCTTGGCCATGTGGCATTCTTAGCATCTGCATCACCTGGTCTCTGCCTGTACCTTCTCATGACAGTCTCTGTGTGCCTGTATCCGTGTATGGGTCCAAATTTTCCCTTTCATAGAGGCTTCAGCCATTTTGGATTCAAGTCAAGCATGCTCTCTTATGATTTCATTTTAGGCAATACATCTGCAACAACCATATTTGCAAACAAGGCCATGTTCTGAAGTGCCCGAGAAGCAGGATTTAACTGGTAACATTTCTCAAGGCAGCCACAGCAACGGTGCTTTTGTAAGACAGTATGGACTCAGGAGTCACTGCTTAGACAGCAGGGCCTGTTAAAGTCAGCCAAAGGTAGCAACTATCTAAGGCAATTATGAATGTCATTCTGCCAGTCACGACATCAGCCAACACTGGCAGCTTCATCCTTGCTAAATACCCAAACCAGGCAAATCAAACAATCTTGAAGGCCAACCAAAATCACCATGGAAACATGCCCATATCTCATTTCCCTGGTTCTTTTTGCCATGCAAGCAAGTACAACCTGCTTGGGGCACTTTCCCACTCCCCGAAGACATCCCTCCCTGTCCCTCTGTAAGTAACCCTTCAGGTTCACAGCGTCCTTTTATCTACAGGTCTTTGTCTAAGCTTATTTTTAACAGGTCTCCCAGCGGGATGAGCAGATTTGGCTCATGCTGGCTACCTTTGAAGAGGGCAATAATGGGAGCTATGCCTTTCAAGTAAAAGCCTAGTCTGGAATGTCAAAATTCCTTTG
>NC_022034.1:26614334-26616502 GCF_000317375.1 Microtus ochrogaster | reverse complement strand
TCTGTTTACTCCTCCCACCTATGTTCTAACCAATAAAATAGGCCAAGGCAGTTTCTTTATTAGCCAATGACCTTCCTCCATCAGTGTCTCCTTCAGTTCCTGCCTCCAGCTCCTTCCCTGACTTCCCTCAATGATGGCGGATAACCTGTAACCCAAATAAACCCTCTCCTTCCCCAAATTCCTCTTGGTCAGTATTTTATCAAAGTGACAAGTGGCAAACTGGAACAATTATTGTTAAGGAAGTAACATTAATTATAAGTGACATTTTCTCATAGAATCAACTTTTCTTGGACCTTAACAGAGAACCTGGGATACCCAATGAATTAGGATAACTGATAAAACATGGAGGAGAGACAGAGACATGGTGACACACTGCTGCATCCCCCATCACTCTAAAGGCTCGGGCATGAAGATTGGAGGCTTGAATATACAGCTATGCTACATTAGCAAGACCCTATTTTGATTTTTTTTAAAAAAGAAAGAAACCTAAGAAAAGCAACCAAAGCATGTTTTTATTTCTTAAGTGGTTAATTTATTTTCTGTATTTCACAAGTAAAATGTTGGAAGGGCTATTTGACAAACTAGTATCATCTGCCAATGCTACAGACATTTTTAATAAGAACAAAAGCATCCGCTGGTGGCCCTTATAATCTAGGCCAAGTGTCCTGTTGCATAGCAAATAGAGGCAGATTTGGAAAACATCATACTTGGAGGAATAAATTGTTATCTTTAAATTACCACTTGCTTGATAAACAACACCATGCAAACATTTTAATGGCTATTGCAACTCTAAGGGATTTGTAGAATAAACCCTGCAGCTCTAGCTCCAGGGAGAGCAAAGGTGATGAAACAATATGCCAATCAGTGCTCTTCTCTGGGGCTTCTTTGATCGAGGCTTTACAATAGGTACAGTAGAGAGTTGGGACCGGGACACAAGGGAGGGTGGCTGTGCACGCTGAGTTAGAGTCGGGACAGTGGAACGTATTATCCCAATCAAGATGATCTTTTAGAAAAAACTAGATTGTCCTAAATTGTGACACAAGGGGAAAAATATTAAACATGAATAATTTGCTAGTCTAAGGGCCATTTAGTAAGTGGCAGAGGCGGGCTTTGGGCAAGCACAGTGAAAATCAGATGAGACGAAAACCAACAGCTCAGTGTGAGGAATACATGTGAGTGATGAGACTGTGCCGCGGCCTCCAGAGAAGGGCCTTTCAGAGCCATTCTGAGACGTCCCGCCACAGCCACCAGCTTCTGGCCTCTAGGCACCAAGTGGAGAGCACTTCTTAAGTGGACATTACATTTCTGCTTTGATAAAGCTTTGTTATATTTATATTAATAATGCAAATCTGATTTATTAAAAAAATCTCGATAAAGATTCAGAGATAGCACTTCTATTATACAAATTTAAAATGAACTCTGTGTATTGAAGCAACAAGTGGAAGACACATTGACTTTGTCTTTTATTTTTTATTTTTTTGGGTTTTCTAAGACAGGGTTTTTCCATGTAACAGCCGTAGCTGTCCTGGAACTAGCTCTTGTAGACCAGGCTGGGCTTGAACTCACAGAGATCCGCCTGCCTCTGGCTCCTGAGTGCTGGGATTAAAGATGTGTGCCACCACTGTCCCTCTTTGTCTTAAGTACTTTAGAAGTAATCTTAAACCAGCAACACTGGTCTCTTCAACAATTTGGAGGCTATGAGCATGCTAATTCCAAGTCATCAAACAGTCTTGCTCTAGCTTGCCAAGAACTCTGATAGTTAGATGTATCTTTCAAGAAGGAATATTTCTCCTAACTACACAATTGCAAGCAGGAGCTACTAAGCATGAGACAGTTAAGTGTAGGCTTTGGCCAATTTTCATGTCCTAAATTGTGGCATAGGGGAAAGGATGCTAAACTTGAAAAATTCTTCAGACTAAACACCATTTAGTAAGTAGGAGGTAGGTTAAATGCTAACATTTTGTTTTTACAAATTAAAACCCAAGCACTTGTCATATTTGTCACAGCCGACGGGAGTCAGTGTCATGGTCAGCAATGGCGTGGCCTCCGATCTTTCAGATTAATCTTCAGATACATACGTCATAAGAAAGTTCACAGCACCCATGAAAAACAAACGACACTGTGCTTGACAGTTTCATGTCAACTCGACACAAGCTAGAGTCGTCTGA
>NC_022034.1:26607984-26614189 GCF_000317375.1 Microtus ochrogaster | reverse complement strand
TTATATCCACGTTAGTGTAATCTACTTGCCTTCAGCGCAGATTTGTGTGCACATAATTGAACTGTGAAATTACAGATGAGCACAATACTCAGCTGCTCTTCTGCCTTTACAGTGGGTAAGCAGGACAGCCACGGGCTTTACGGCACAGGGCTGTGGACAAGGCACTAAACCATATGGAACCACGTTCTTAAGATGGTGCCTGGTCCAAATGAGAGGAGGCCTCATAGAAGTCAAAATGAAGCGCACAGTAGCAGCAGCAGAGGCTGCTGACCCCAGTGTGCTGTACCCTGTCAACGTGAAGAAAGAACTGGAAGGGAGTGGCAATTCTGCCCAATAAAGGTCTGTGAACATTTCATCCGCTACAAGTACAAGGGAACTTAAATTTGTGTTTCATTTACACGAAACTTATAGAAATAAATACCTAAATATTTTAATAGGAATGAAATTTTTTACCTATCATACAAATTACCGTAATTGTAATTATCTTAACTCACCATAATTACTTAAGATTATTTACCAGACTTCATCTTGTCATAGCTTCCTGGGCGAGCCTTTCAATTACTTGTTTCATTACATTTTCCTTAAGGATTAGAGTGTGACTCAGGGCCAGAGCGCTTGGTTAGTGTGGGTGAGTCCAGAGGCTTGATCCTCAGCGTCACAAGAAACCTACAGAAATCCTTTCACTTAAGCAAATTCAAAGATTAAAGGTGTAGATGTGTATGCTTTATGAAGTGAATACCCAAAATTATGAGGCAAAGGTGAAAAGAGACAGAGATAGTGGTTGTAATTCCAGCACTAAGGAATTTGAGGCAGGAGGATTAATTTAAGTCCAAGACTTCCCTGAAATATATGAGTTTCAGACTGGCCTGGGCTACACAGTGAGAACCTACTCTAACAGACAAATAGAACACCCCCCCCCCCAAAAAAAATAATTAAAATGAAAGAAAAGTGTATGGTAAAAGAGGTAGGCAAAACCTAGAGAATTTTACTCCAACATCCCTAAAGTTAAGCATGGAAGTAAAAAGATCCTGCATTTAGAGTACTTTCATAAACTATAGGAATTGCAACTTTCCTAAAAGTCAAAATGCAATGCTGTGTGTATAACAAATGATGTCTAAGCACCATTTCATACACGCACAAGGCCATAAAGAACCATGAGTATCAGTAGCAGAGGAAAGACCCCAGCCCTGCGGCCGACTGAACAAAGTGTGGAGTGCAGGTGAGCTTTCCTGTCAGCGTGGTACGAGTTTGATCAGCTGTGAAGAGCAAACTTCAGCTGAGAAGATGCTCCCACCAAATCGGCTTGTAGCAAGTCCATGGTGCATTTTCTGATCAATGACAGATCTGGGAGAACCCAGCCCAACTGTAGGGAGAGCCACCCCTGGGGTTGGTCTCGAGTTGTATAAGAAAGCAAACTGAGCAAGCTGGGGGAGCCAGGAAGCAGCATTCCCTCTGTGGTCTTTGCTCCAGTTCCTGCCTTAGAGGAATTCCCTTCACGATCAGAAAATGTAAGCCAAATAAAGCCTTCCCTAAACCATGCTGTTTTGGTCATTTGCACTTATCACAGCAACAGAAAGCACACTAGGGTATTTGGTATTGTATAAACCCATTATAAACTATTATATTTTAATTGTGTGTATGTGTATGCACGATGTATATGTATGTGCATGTATGCCAAATGTACATATGTGGCAGTCAGAGTACAAATTTGTGGAGTTGGTTCTCTCCTTCCACTTTTATGTCGGTCCCTGGGATCAAACTCAGGTCACCAGGCTTGTTTAACAAAAGCCTCTACCTGCTGAGCCATCTCCCACCCCACAAAACTGTTGCTATTCCAGAAGCTGCAATGGTATACTGCACAGGAACTCTTGTGTTTCTGGTTGGCAAGTGATCTACTTTCTAAAATGTGAAATAAATATAGGCATTTTAAAAGAGCTTTGTGCAGAACTATTGGATTTACAAAACTGGCACAGAAGAGAGCACAACAGTCCATTCACATGGAAATCCCATTCACATCTGCAATAGTGAGAACTATCCTAAAGTGAAGAGCCGGTGGGAGACAGTAGCTAACAATGCCCTTCACACCCTGACATACACACACGGCATATCCAATGGGCAAGTGGCTCCCAAGTGAACCTACTATTAAAGCTGAGATGTCTTTAAGGCCATTCTTTTTGATTGTTTTGTGTTTGAATAATGGAACTTTCTTCCAACTTGTGCTCTTGGACTTCTGTTTTAGCAAATACAAAAGAAATAAATACAGCAGAAGGTATATCAAAAAAGAGTACCATATGAAGGTATAATCACAATGAAGAAAAGCCAAAACATTATAACTGCAAAACTTGGGGCAGGGGTGATGGCTCAGCAGTTACAAGCAATGGCTGCTCTTCCAAAGGACCCAAGTTCAGCTTCTAACATTCACATGGCAGCTCAAACATCTGTTGCTCAAGATTGGGGCCTCTGTGACCACCAGGCACAAGCATGGTGTGCTTACATAGAAGCAGGCAAAACACTCACATACATAAAATAAAATAAGCCAGTAGCTCCCTGGCAACTGAAAATGTTTACCATGGAGGAAGGGCCTGAGGAGTGAAAATGTGATTTCCAGAAGCCTCTGTCTCATTACGGCACAGCAGGGGATTACTTGTTTTAATCTTTACTTTAGGCATGTTTTAATTCCCAGAGACTGATATGCTTGCCCCACCCCCTTTTAGACCAGGCTGGCTTCAAACTCTCTGTGTAGGCAGTGGGGATGACCTTGTCCTGATCCTCCTTCCTCTGCTCCCTGAACACTGCCATAAGCAAGCACTCCCATGCCAGGTTTTGTGTCCTGCTGGAGATTGAACCTAGAGCTTCATGGAAGGCAAGCACCATACCAGCTGAGTGAGTAGTAGAGCTGTCTACAGTCCTTACTTACATCCCTATTCATTTCTCTGCTGAGACTACCTTGGTGACTTCAGTGGACATGGTGTCCTTTTGCACACAAGACACAGGGGAATGATACAATTACCTGTTCTCCAGTGTCTCCGGATCACCTTCTATAGTATATGTTTATATTCTGTGCTGGCTAGTTTTATGTCAACTTGACACAGACTAAAATCATCAGAAAGGAGGAAGGAGGGTCTTCTTTCTATGTGTTGCTTTCATTGGCTAAATAAAGAGACTGCCTTGGCCTTTTGATAGGACAGCAGATTAGATAGGTGGAGTAGACCAAACAGAATGCTGGGAGAAAGAAGCAGAGTCAGGCAGACACCATGAATCTCCAACCCGAAACAGATGTAGGTTAGGCTCTTTCCCGGTAAGCCACAGCCTCGTGGTGACATACAGATTATTAGAAATAGGTGAAATCAAGATGTGAGAGTTAGCCAAGAAGAGGCTAGAGATAATGGGCCAGGCAGTGTTTAAATGAATACAGTTTTCATGTAACTATTTTGAAGATTAGCCAGGCGGCTGGGAACTGGGCAGTACACCGCCCGCTCGCCACTCATCTTTGCAACAGAACTTCAGTTGAGAAAAAAAATCTCTCTGTAAAATAAGGCTGCAGGCAGGCCTATAGGACATTTTCTGAATTAGTGGTTGATGGGGAGAGCCAACCCATTGTGGGTGGTGCCATCCCTGGGCTGGTGGTTCTATAAGAAAGCAGGCTGAGCAAGCGTGAAGAACAAGCCAGTAAGCAGCACCCCTCCATGACCTCTGCATCTGCTCCTGCATCCAAGTTCCTGCCCGTTTTGAATTGCTGTCCTGACTTTCTTCACTACAATACTGGTATGGAATTGGAAGCCAAATAAAGTCTTCCCTCCCTAAGTTGCTTTGGTCATGGTGTTTCATCACAGCCACGATGACCCTGACTAACATACACTTTGCCTTAGACTGCCAGGGTTTCTATGAAAATCCCACTGACTAGGTGGCTTGAACAGTAGAAACACATCCTCACGGCCCTGGGGTGGAGGTGTCAGGAGGGCCAGTTTCTCCTAAAGCCTCTCTGGTTGGCTTACAGATAGCTGCCCTGCCATGCTGCTTTTCTTCTGGGACTCCTAGCAGCTCTTGCTTTCTTATAAAGAAGCCGGTCATATTGGACTGGCTCCTTGCCCCCTTAAGAACTCATTTGACCCTTTCACCTCCTTAAAGGCCTATGTTCAAATGCACTGGGAATTTAGGACTTCAATCTATAAATGTAGAGAAAGACACAATTTTAGGCCTAATATATAAAATATGTGTTCTTTGAAGTGCTTTATCTAGAGGCAACCATTGTCTTCACAGACAAGTCAACTATACCCTTGTTTCTGTTTTAGTCATGGTTTCTCCTCCATCAATTAGCAACTGTTTCTCCTCCATTGTTAATGGCCAGCTCTGATTCTAGGTCTTACACATCCAAGTCACAAATGAGTTGAAGGTGAGTAGCAGAGACTGTGGGAGATATTCATTTCAGCCTCATATGAATGAGGCCTTGACACTCCCTTCAAATAGAGGCAATGCCAGGTTTGTTCCCCACAGTGAACATCATAGGCCGGCAGTCCAGGCAGTCACATGGACCACACACACAAAGTGTCCTAAGCTTGCTCTGTGCTCAGGTATGGCTTCCTGGAAAGCCTTCATTCATTCGAACAAGAGACTCTTCATCTCACTGTTGCTCACATCTTGTAGCTGACACCCTTGAGTCCTGCTGACCCTGTGACAGGATGGGCTCATATATCTTGCTGGAGCCCCTGCCAGGGCCACAGAAGATAACGCAACTTCTACCTCACTCACCGATACTTTTATTCTTAGAAAACAGCCACTGTGAGAACCTTCAACCAGCAAGTGAATGAAGCAGATGCAGACATCCACAGAAGAGCATTGGGCTGAGCTCCCAAAGTCCAGTGGAGTAAATGAGAATATGAGCAAAGGGGTCAAGACCATGATGGGGATACCTACTCAAACAGCTTACCTGAGCTAATGGGAGCTCACTGACTTCTGCCTGACAGCTGGGGAACCAGCATAGGATCAAATCTGAATGTGGGTGACAGTTGTATGGCTGGGGCAGACTGTGGGACCACTGGCAGTGAGACCAGGATTTATCCCTACTGCTTGTACTGGCTTTTTGGAACATATTCTCTTTGGAGGGATACCTTGCCCAGCCTAGATATAGTGGGGAGGGCCTTGGTCCTGTATCAAAGCAATGTGCTAGACTTGATTGACTTTCAATGGGAACCCTTACCCACTCTGAGGAGTGCATGGGGGTGGGGAGGAAAGTGGAGGGAGCAAGAGGAGGGGAGGGAGTGGGAACTGGGATTGATTGGTATGCAAAATGAGAAAAGGAAGTGTTTAAAAAAACAAATAGAAAGGAAGAAAGACTAGCCACTGTGCACAGTGTCTGCCCTTCACTGAGAAAGTTCTGAGAATGTTCACATGACTGGCCCTAGCAAAGACGTCATTTGGAGAGAGAGAACCACTTCGGAGAGAGACACCTGACTCCTGACCACAGGATCCTGAGCCAGAAGCATCCAGCAGAATGCTTCCAGAACTTTGGCCCACATGAATGGTGAGAGGTGATAATTGACTAGGTTGTAGAGTTTGTAAGCTCTTTCATTTGTACCACCATCAGCAACTAAAAGAGAACCCAAATGCTACTTACAGATATCCTTTTGAAATTTGATGGTTAGTAGCACTATTAAAATTCTACATACTTCAAAGCTGCAATTTCTAGAAATTTAATATGTATTTTACAAAACTATTAAATAATAAATTCTAATCATTTTAAAAATTAAACTCAATCAAGCGAAAGAAGCAGATTTTTAAAAAATGTTTCATGAGCTTAAAATTTCTCCAGAACTCTAAGTGCCCACACATTAAAGAGTTTCAGCTATGTGAGCATGGCTGAAACATGATATTTTTACACAAAACTGGAATTAATGCTTTACCTGTTTTGATATCTGCTGTGCTGGGGATTGGACCCAGAGTTCGTATGTTAGGTTACTGCAGTACTCTTGAGGTCCACCTCCAGCCTCAAAATTGCTTCGTAATGTGACAGATCATGAATGGATTTCCACATGAGTGAATTTTTGTCTGAAATGTTTTCTCCAGCTAAGCCTCTGAGTCCCTCATCAGACTCAGACTGGGGTGATGAGGGTTACAATAGAAATCAGTGGGTGAGATAGTCACACCCCTGACTGAACTGAGGTGATGAGGGTTACAGTAGAAATCCATAGGTGAGATAGTCACACCC
>NC_022034.1:26605005-26607859 GCF_000317375.1 Microtus ochrogaster | reverse complement strand
CTGAACTGAGGTGATAAGGGCTATGATAGAAATCAATGGGTGAGCTGTTCACACCCCCTGACTGAACTGAGGTGATGAGGGCTATGATAGAAATCAGTGGGTGAGATAGTCACACCCCCTCACTGAGAGCCACACCCCTTTTATTTCTAATCTAACATTTTCAATCTAAAGGGAAGAAGAAACCCATGTGGAAAAAGAGTACACCTGATTGTTCTTAAGTTTGAAGCCCCCACTTAATACTCTTTTTAGGATGGGCTTTATAACGGCTTCATGTTGTGGGAGGTCCTTCTGACTATGTGCTGCTTTTATTGGTTAATAAATAAAGAAACTGGCTTGGCCTATAACAAGATAGAAGGAAGGCGGAGTCAGAGAGACTCCATGTAGCTCCGCTGGAGACAGACATCTGAACTTTAGCCAGTAATACACAGCCACGTGGTGATACACAGATTACTAGAAATGGGTTAAATTAAGATGTAAGAGTCAACCAATAAGAAGCTAGAGCTAATGGGTCAAGCAGTGATTTAATTAATACAGTTTCTGTGTGGTTATTCTGGGGCTAAGTGGTTGGGAACCAACAAGTGACCTTCTTACTACAGCTTCACTTACTTAACCAGTTACCCTTTGGAGGCACATTTAAGTTTTATTTCAAAATTGTTAATATTACAAATGGATATGATCAACAAGCTAAGATTTCAGACATGTTCAATGATGTTCTTGGTGTGATTCTCCAGAAGTAGAGGATTAGCCTGTTGCTCCCTCTAGTTCTGCACTTGTGACATTGGGAGACACCAGCTTGTGCTGAGACTCAGAGCGAACAGACCGGACCTAGAGGCTCGTCACTGTAACCAGTCAACACACGGCTCATTGTCTTCCTGTGAGGCCATGTGACACTTTCCCCCAAATGTGGTACCAAGGATCTCAGGCATGCTGTGTGTGCTCTACCACTGGCTTACACCCCAACTCCTCTCTGCAGCAATCTAACCCGCCCCCCCGTGTCTGCATGTCACTGGGTCACACCGAAATTTGAATGTCTTTTAAAGAAAGAACAAACAAAATAGATCAATTTTAACTAAATATTTGATGAGCTATCTATTCGTTTCTTTTGATTTGAACTATTTGAATAAAGATGCTTCCTATATACATAAATTTCTTCCTATATACTAAATTTCAAGGGTACATTTTACTTCCACCTGGAAAGTGTACGTGCAATTTAAAATTGGCCACTCCCATCAATAATAAAGAGGATTATTCATTAATCAAAGTCTTGACTAAGAGCTGAAGCTACATAAGTAACCCCAACAAATTGTCCATATGTACCCCAGCTTCCCACCACCTAGCTAAGTCAAGGTGTGGCCCACTCCGGTCAGCACAATTCTGTCTTCATCAGCCACTGCCTGCACTTGAGGCTTAGAGCACACACAATGTGATACTTACAGAATTCTTCATTTTGTAAAAGATTCCTGAAAAGAAGTGTACAAATTGATTGTAATTGCTCTCATATTTTAATTGCCATTTGACTCTACTTATGAATATTTTAAAAATTAAGTTATCATCAACCATTTACCATCCTAAGAAATCAAGATATATTAATTCTCTATAATTATTACAGTTTGGGTCAATATTCAATCAGAATTTACAAGTATGAATTCTTCTTCCTTTTTAGTTTAATTTTAAAAAGTAGCTATTTAATGATAAACCAAAGCTTCTATATATCAAGTCTACTAAAAGAAAGATAAATACACACCTAGAAAACCGATGCTAGACACACAAGAACAGGATTGTATTTTAGAAAAACAGAACAAGCTATCCTTTATTTTTTATGTAAGCAAGAGAATTAAAAGTCTCCTCTGGAGCTTGAAACCCACTAAATCGAGTCCAATTAGCACTGCCAGCCGCCCGAGATGTAACTCTGCAAAATCTCTGCTGCCACTAGGAAAAGCGAGGCAAGGTTTGCCCTGCTCATAATGAGAAGCACGGAGGGTCACTCTAAGCTAATCTGAGACCAATTCTGAACTAATAATAAAGGAAAATATTTCCACGTGGTAAGCCGCTCTCAGCAACAACCCCTGCAGCGAGCAGCACACTGGCAATTTAAAAGGAAACGAAGACAACATTTACAAAGAAGGTTTCCCCTGGTGTCCAGCTTGATGGACAAAACCAACCTGAGGCTACCAGGCAAGACAAAATCAGGCAGAAGGTAGCTGCAGAACCAAGGACAGAGCTAGGTAACTTCTTCCTGCCTGTTTCCTTAGGGTACTGATAACAGCGCGGAGGTCTGTAAGATCAGAACTCAATGCCTAAAAGTTACATCCCCCTGGTTCTCCTATTCTTCTGATGTATTGCATTGATGCAAACATTATAAATTATTTCTAATATGAGGAAGCACTCACCTATAGAAGCAAGTTCCTGGAATTTAAATGGAAATAAGGCTAAATGTTTACAAGCACAAACTTGGCCAGGTAAGTAAGCTTTAACTAAGATTTCAAGCTGAGCTTAAATGAATAGATGATCAAATAAATAACCAAGTGAGGTTATTAATAGGTTATCTTTAATAACCTATTAAAATACTCTCCAGAAAGATATTCTTTGCTTGTTGGATCTGTGCAGACCCCAGAACATGCTTGGGTCTATGGACACCAAACATGGCCCAAATGCAAGAAATGCCCAGCACTAATTCAGAGGAAAACAAAATGAACTTACTGAGTATTAAGATTGTTAAAAAGGGCTAGCCAGCAAGGAGATCTGACCTTGGTACCAGAAGATCCATCAGTGGGAACCTTCATCTGGGGATGGATGGAGATAGAGATAGAGACCCACATTGGAGCACCAGACTGAGCTCCCAAGGTCCAAATGA
>NC_022034.1:26589546-26604572 GCF_000317375.1 Microtus ochrogaster | reverse complement strand
AGAAACATCCTTTGGATGAAAATGAGAAAAAGATTAGCTAGAGTCAAATGCAGAAAATATGAATGGATGTGAGTATGTGCACATGCCTTCACACAAACATGTGTACAAACACACAATTAAATAACACCACATGGGAAAATCACCTCAAGATTATTTCCTCTGGGCTCGGTAGAAGAGATAAAGGACTCAGGGATGTTGCTCATCTGTGCTGCGTTGTGAATAACCATTCACCTTATGTGCCAATATCACAGTTGCTCCTCAGTATCTCAAGTGCTCTGTAACTGTACCTGGCAAGTGGCTACCGTGGTAGACATGCTCTGTTTTCACACAGTGGATCACTGGTGGTGCTGTGTGGAGTCCTACGTGCATCCTGATCATATCTGCAGGGCTTCTGTGAACAGTTCTGACTTGGCAGATATGGTGTGATCTGGGTGTTTGTGTTTCTATTTGGAGCCCAGCTCAGGGTAATGCTGCCGGTCCATGGACCAGACTGGGAGAGGCATTGGTGATGACACTGGCTGAGCTGTTCATATCGTGCATGTGCAAGAGTCACCCTCAGCTCAGGCTGACGTCCCCCAATCTGATCAGCAGATGCAGAAATCTGTCTGCACGTAAGTGATACTAGGCTTTGGAAGATTGGTGGGGTTTTTTGTTTGTTTGTTTGTTTGTTTTTTACAATCAATTGCTTTTTAAAGTTGTGATTCCATCAGGACAAAGACCCCTAAACTTGGAGCCTTTCAGTGAGAGTTGTATTCCCTGACTGAAACTGGGGACAAAAACATATTTGCCACATGAACCTTTTCCTATGAAGAGTGTAATGGCTGGGGAACTGGGATCTGAGGCAGATTTTCGAAGAAAAGGGTCTGGGACTCTCTAAGACTGGGAGAAGAACAGAGTCCATACTAGAGGACCATTTGAAGCTAAGCAAGAAGTGCACATGAGATACAACATGAGCCATGAGCGCCTGGAGCAGAATCAGGTCCATCAATGACAACAATTGCTATTTTTACTAGTTCTTCATAAAATCTATAATCCAAACAGCATTAGGAGTGTGATTTTTTTGGGTAATGGACAGATTTCTCAGTGGTTAGGCCCTTCCACAGGGCCCTAGTTTGGTTCCCAGCACCCACACCAAGCTGCTCACAACCACACGTACTTCAGGGGATCTGACTCCCTCTCCTGGCCTTCTGGGCATCTACACTCACACATTCTCAGACCCTTGCTGCTGACCCTGGGATGGGGTGGTGGGGAGGGAGTAGCTGCCCATCCTGGCTTTACACAAGGCACACTTGTTAGCACATACACTGAACCCAATTTTATCATAGGAACGGGTGTCTCCTGGCCTCCCTGCTCTTGTTCTTCTAAAAGACAGCACTGTAGTTATTCATATTGCTATCTTGGTCTCCCTATCACCAAATGGCATAATTTGGGGACAGGACAATTTTTGCCATTTCATGTTATATAAAAGTCCACGTAAGGGTACTTGATTTTCTATTAACAAGAAGGTCATTATTTTCCTCAATAGACGCTGAATTAAGTGTTACGAAGTCCCTTGTTCCTGCTATAGAGGGATTTTCTCCAAGTAATTTACCCCTTCACAAACCAGAAAAAAATAGGTTATGTTACTTTCTTCAATGCCTAAATTCAGGTCTGGGTCTAATTTGGAAGGAGCCAAGTCTACCGCCACCATTATGTTAGGTATTAAACTGTCAAAAAAAAAAAAAAAGAGAAGGAAAGAAAAGAAAATCACTTAAGATTCAACATTACCTAAAAGCTATGTGAGATCCCAGCCCCACCCAGGGCTCTCCATGCCCCAGAAAGGGATAGCGACTTGGAAAAGTGTGAGTCTGTTTTCTTTTTTAAAAAATAAGATGTGATATTTATTAATACTTAGGAAAACACCAAAAGGTATACAGAAGAGAAGAAAAATTCATTCCTCATTCAACGCCCTGCTCCACAAACAAGTCCCTTTTCTGCATCCTCTTCCTCCCGGGGCTCCTCCCCCACACTCCTGTTCCCCTTCTCTCCTCCTCAGTATTAGGAGATACTCGAGGCAAGTGGTCTACCCTTTAGCTCTCCCAGCCCCCTCCCCCAAAGAGACGACTGCCTTCCTTCCAGTACTTTGCTGTGTTCCGTGCAGCAGCTCATCAATCTGGAAAATAACTGACCTCACATAGTGTGTGTGACCCTGAGATATGTCTCTTATGGGCCCTATGGTTGCTTTATTTTGAAGGCCATCTGTTTAATTCATAAACAACTCCCTTATATTTCAGGCAAAGGACATTTCGGCATCTTAACTTGAACACTCTGGAGGCATGTGCAGACAGCCTGTGCTTCTCAGGAGTGAAATTCAGTAGTGTATCCCGGGATATTTAGAGCAGGGGCTAGTCTCGTAGTAGTGATGATCTAGTCGCACGATTTGACCTTCCAGGAGTCTCACAGCAACATGAGAGCCAACCTTCCTGGAAAACCTGATTGTAAGTGTAGTCTGGTACTAATCAGAATTTAGCGAGACATTTTCTTCTTAATGTTTCACAGCACCCCTCATTCCACACCTGGTGATCTCTGAACTGCACACACCGGGAAGATTGCAAATCTGGAAGCAGAAAAGGGAGGCAGCACCCTGGAGGAGCAGAGGACCCATCCCAGGCATTCGTATGATGGAAACAGCCCTCCATTTGCCATGAGAGAGGCAGAAGAGGAGGCTGCGAGGGATGGGCAAGGACCGTTCAAGGGACTTCAAGCTGAGAGTTCTCTTTGCTCTGAATATCTACTTCTCCTTTCCCAATTGTACAGCACAGAAGCTTGCAGGATGGCTGCCAATGTGCAAAGATACCCCAAGGACTGTGTCTGACATGGGTATTTTGACAAATGGCTATCCTCTGAAAATGACCCCAAAATAGAGTCTTCTTATAGAATCAGAGAGAAAAAAAAAAAGATAGATTTTTAAAGTGTGTGCTGGCCCAGAGAAGAGGCTGAAGGTAGGCAGCAGCATTCTGTGTGTTGCCAGCCAAGAGTGTCATCATTTCATTTGATGCTGGGAGTTGTAGTTCCACAGCCCATTCGATGGTGGGAGTTGTAGTTCCTCAGCTTCTGTAACATAAGTCCCAAGACTCTCTGTCCTCTTGCATATGCTCCTCCATGAGAGGAACTGCTGATGCCTGGAGGTTTCAGTCTTGAGACGATGCAGTAGTTCTGGAGCTTGAGGAGCTTTAATTGGTATCTTATCAATGGAAATGGCAGAATGCAGATTCCCAGGGTGCAGACACTGTTTTTTGAGGTCAGGATATCACTGAACCTATCACCATGAAAACCTTCTCCAATTATGATGTGTGTTCCATATTCCAGAGAGTAGGTCATTTCAAGTAGACATACTTTAGGCACCAACGGTGACCCTGACTCATGTTAATTAGAATGGTGTCAAGCGGTACTTTTCCTGGGACTTATAACATTTGAAGAGGCAAGTCTTTTTTTTTTTTTTTTTTTAAGGTTTACACAAGTAACTTTAAGTTCCTCTAAGTTCATGGTTTCTGTGATCCTCATGCTGGCATTCTCTGTGCCTTTGAAGGGACAGACGTGTTCACTCACCATGCCCAACATTGAGGGAGAAAAAAACAATGCCTTCTTCTGAAGTGGAACTGCCAAATCTGATGACTTAATCCCAGTGATTAGGTGAGTTAGCTACTGAATTTGTGCAGAACACATCTTTTAATATTTTCAGTCAAAAGCCAACCTTTTCAAATTGCTGTTTCCTAAATGCTGAGTGTGATGAACTATTTGGATTAATTATGAGGCTGTGATCTGTGTGCTGGAATATTTCACTCAGATATACGTTTGAACTAAAACAAAGAAGGAGAAGGAGAAGAAGAAGAGGAGGGTTCTTTCTGTTCTTCTTCTGAAGAGATTATTAAACATTCCAGCATGTTCCACCAATGTCTCCACACCCTAGGTGGCTGTGGCAGTGAGGAATGAACCACAGAGCTAAACAAATCCACGTGGAAGTGCACTAGGAAAGGGCTGGGGGGAAGGTTGCTGGGAACAAGAACTACTAGCATTAGTGGTCTGCTCCTAGTGTGTCTCCATGGTCCTGACACTAGTGAGTGACAGTTGATGCAGGGACTCATACCTGGCCAAAGTGCTGAACACAGGTGACTGCTGACTTAAACAGGACAGCTGATCACATAACTCCATCCTTTCCTGCCCCACCCCACACACTCAAGGCTCCAGGAACACCAAAGAGAGGGACTTAAAAAGATGGTTTCACAAATCTGGGACCTCCGAGGGAGTAGACCAGAGCCAGAGACTTTTGTGGGACAGGGCCCAAGCCAGGGACATCCGTGGGAGTGGGCCCAGACCAGGGACATTTATGGAAACATATCTAAGCCAGCGACCTAGGCCAGAGCAGGCCTGAGACAGCGAACTCCACAGGAGTAGGTACAAGGGAGCAACTGCTGAGGGAGTAGGATGAAACCAGAGACCTCTGCAGGTCTGGGCGTGGAACCTCTGAGGGAGTAGGCCTGAAAATGGAAAGATCTCCCATGCTCTTGAGTAGGTAAAATTAACATAGTAAAAATGGCAATCTTACCAAAAGCAATCTACAGATTCAAAGCAATGCCCAGCAAAATCCCAGCAAAATTCTTCACAGACTTCGAAAGAATAATACTCAACTGCATATGGAAAAGCAAAAAACCCAGGATACCCAAAACAAATCTATACAATAACAGAACTTCTGGAGGATTCACAATCCCTGACTTCAAACTCTACTACAGAGCTACAGTACTGAAAACAGCCTGGTATTGGCATAAAAACAGACAGGAGGACCAATGTAACCAAATCAAAGACCCAGATATTAATCCACACACATGTGAACACCTGATTTTTGACAAATAAGCAGAAAAAATATACAAAATGGAAAAAAGAAAGCATATTTAACAAATGGTGCTGGAATAATTGGATATCAACATGTAGAAGAATGAAAATAGTCCATATTTATCACCATGCACAAAACTCAAGAACAAGTGGTTCAAAGACCTCAACATAAAGCCAGCCACACTGAACCTCATAGAAGAGAATGTGGGAAGTACACTTGAATGCATTGGCACAGGAGACCACTTCCTAAATATAACCCCAGTAACACAGACACTGAGATAAACAATTAATAAATGGGACCTCCTGAAATTGAGAAGCTTCTGTAAAGCAAAGGACACAATCAACAAGACAAAACGGCAGCCTACAGAATGGGAAAAGATCTTCACCAACCCCACATCAGACAGAGGACTGATCTCCAAAATATATAAAGAACTCAGGAAATTGGTCATCAAAAAAACACACAATCCAATAAAAAAAAAATGGAGTACAGACCTCTCAACAGAGGAATCTAAAATGGCTGAAAGATACTTAAGGAAATGCTCACCATCCTTTGCCATCAGAGAAATGCAAATCAAAACAACTCTGAGATTCCATCTTACATCTGTAAGACTGGCCAAGATCAAAAACACTGATGACAACTTATGTTGGAGAGTATGTATGGTAAAGGGAACACTCTTGCATTGCTGGTAGGGGTACAAGCTGGTACAGCCCCTTTGGATATCAGTATGCCAATTTCTCAGAAAATTAGGAAACAACCTTCCTCAAGACCCAGTAATACCACTTTTGGATATAAACCTAAAGGACGCTCAATTGTACTACAAGGACATGTTCTCAACTATGTTCATAGTAGCATTGTTTGTCATAGCTAGAACTTGGAAACAACCTAAATGCCCCTTGACTGAAGAATGGATAAGAAAAATGTGGTACATTTACACAATGGAGTTCTACACAGCAGAAAATAATAATGACATCTTGAAATTTGCAGGCAAATGGATGGATCTAGAAAACACCATATTGAGTGAGGTAGCCCAGACTCAGAAAGACAAACATCATATGTAATCACTCATAAGTGGCTTTTAGACATAAAACAAAGAAAACCAGCCTACAATTCACAGTCCCAGAGAACTTAGACAACAATGAGGACCCTAAGAGAGACATACATGGATCCAATGTACATGGGAAGTAGAAAAAGACAAGATCTCCTGAGTAAATAGGGAGCATGGGGACCATGGGAGAGGGGAGAGGGGAGGCGAGAGAAAGGGAGGAGAGCAGAGAAAAATGTGGAGCTCAATAAAAACAATAACAAACAAGAAGAGGAAGTAGAAGGAGAAAAAGAAGGAAAAGGAGGAGGAAGAGGAGAAGGAGAAGGAAGAAGAGGAGGAGGAGGGACAGGAGGAAGAGAAGCAGCAGCAACAACAAAAGCCCAATTGACCGGGAAGTGTCAACAAAAGAGCATACATGAGCATCGGCAAGTAGGCCACATGAAGAAGCTCTCTAAGTATATTTCACAGAAAATTCAATTCTCAGTCATCTATGGAGAGATTTCCAGGCTCAAAGTAGGGCACATGCACAGTTCACAGTAAATATCAAATCTTTGGGGTTACCTACAGTTTGTATTAATGGGATCCTTGGCAGAACACAGTAACTTGCTGACAGTGCAGAATCAGCTCTCATTGATTCTGGGAAATGTGACATATTTTGTTTTCCTCACAAACAAAACAAAACAACAAAGTTTAAATCTGTTTACAGAAAGCCCTAGAGGAATTTTTTTAGTGTTTTAAAAATGAGCATTTCTTTTGAAAATGAATTATTAATGAGTTTGAATGTTCTGATGTTTCAACTTTATTGCAGTGGGGTTTGATCCTTCTCTCTTTCAAAAACAAATTTGTTACATATGAAAGTTGGTCCTAAGAATACAACTAAGGGAGAAATGTTACACCTGTCTACACTTTCAATTTTGCTGTCTGTTGACAAATATGACAGCTACTGCTAAAATGCCAGGCTTGATTGATGTCAACTCCCTTAACACTGATTGTGATCAACCATTCTAATGTTGACGTTGTCCGGTGTATTTTAGTGAACTCTGGCTACTCTCTTGCAAGATCGGAGCCTTGAATCGTCCAGCTCTGCCAGACCCCAGAACTGAGGTAATTTTAAGTCCATCAATGAATCCCTGCTTACAGGTCTCTGCTAGCTTCCTTCAGCTACAGAAGGACTGGGTTGGTTTCCAGAGTTTGCCTCCCAACCTGCAGCGCAGCCCCCAGCATCGGGTCCATGCAAGTGAAGCAAGAAGGAAGTTTGGTTCAACGTGACTCAGGGGCCAGTGTTCAGACTTCTGGAATCTGGCGCTGGGCAGTTTATTTTAGGCATTCTTAAGTACAGTACAATTTGGAAAGAAGTTTCTTGGTGAAACTCATTCCCATGTGTACCATACAGCTTAAGGCATAATTACATTGAAACTCTTTTCAAAGTGTATGCCATGTCTTCTATGAGGATGGATTCTATAGGTAGATTACACATGTTTTCTTAATGGCCTGGAGAAGGATCTGGCATGGTCTCAGTCATACTGATAGTGCAAAGGTCGCCAGGCTAGCAACCAACTCTGGTTCTGTTTGTAAGGATCTGGGGAGAAAGGGCAGGTATGGCCTGGCCCTACAGATAGTGCAGAGGTCACTTATTAATCACCTCTGGTTCTGTTTGTGGAAACCTTGGGGAGCCAGATGTGGCCTGGCCCACAGAGAGTGCAGAGGTCACCAGGCTTTTAACCACCTCCATCCCCAGCCTTCTGGGTAGAAGGTAAGTTATGCATTTCTTCCTTTGCAGAGACAACTCTGTGTGTTTAACACCCCTGGTTTCTCTAATGCTTATCTGTGAACTCAAAGACCTCTGTGTCCCCAACACACGCTGAGTCTCCAGTCTCTTTCAGAATTTCCT
Source organism: Microtus ochrogaster (assembly GCF_000317375.1). NCBI lineage: Eukaryota > Metazoa > Chordata > Mammalia > Rodentia > Cricetidae > Microtus > Microtus ochrogaster. Next base: position 26,596,769 of record NC_022034.1, on the reverse strand, counting down.
GGTCTTTTTTTATGTCTACATCCTTGTGTCTACTGTTTTCCTCCCTCCTCTCAAACCTGAGGATGTAGCTCAGTGGTAGAGTGCTTGCCTCTCATGCACAAGGCCTTGGGCTGAATCCTAAGCACTACAAAAATAAATAAAAACCAAATAAATATTAATCCCAGCACTCGGGAGGCAGAGGCAGGCGGATCTCTGTGAGTTCGAGACCAGCCTGGAATACAGAGCTAGTTCCAGGACAGGCTCCAAAACCACAGAGAAACCCTGTCTCAAAAAAAAAAAAAACAACAACAACAACAAAAACCCAAATAAATAAATAAATAAACAAAAATCAAACTCCTCCATAACTGCCGAGAGCCACCTGACATAGACTCTCTCCTGTTACCCCTTCCCACCCATGACTCCCCAAGCCCTGACAATATGGAACCACTGCGTGCAGGTTACATAATTTTTGTGCAGTCTTTATAGTTGGTACTATCTGTGAGGGCAATGACCTTTGACACTGACCGTCTGTCCTTGGTTCTTGATGCACAGAGACCTTCAAAAAGTATTCTTAGACTACTAAGCAGTTTTCAGCATAGTTCAGCAAATTCAGTCAATAACCCAAATCCAATCTCTCTCAGGCACGCCCCTCCTGCATCCCAGGATAGACATATGGTAGTCAATACAGACAAGCAGCATGTCTAGCCTGCACTGGCCCACGCAGGAAAATTGTACCACTGCACTCTACAGTGGGTGCCTCCATAGCCCCACAGGGCAGTCAAAATGGAAAAGGCAGCCAACTGTGCTCAGTGCTTGCTTCTCTTGTCAACCTTCTTTTCCGGGTTCCTGCCTCACTCCCTGTGACTTTACTTACCCACAGCTTTACCTACAGATGCCCCCGATAGCCCGAGAGCTTTTTATTACAGCATATATAAAACCATAGGCGATTTCTCCTTTCCCGTGTTAGTCCACTCCCACGCCCTCAGCTAACTACCACATGACAAGGAAGGAACCAATGAGATCCCATAACTTAAGTAGTTGATAGCTGAGCAGAAATGAGCTCGGCCTTCCAAAGAAACGTCTTTCGAATATTACTAATTAATGTAAATTCTAGCCACTGGAATATGCTAAAGAGAGATTCTTATTGCGAGGCTTTCTAGTCGCTTGAGCCCCTTGGGTCACAAGGTGTGCCCAGCCATTGCAGAACCTTGGAGAGAAAGTGCCAAGGACTAGTCCTCGCATTCCCGAAAGGCCCTGATGCCAGGCCTCTGCAGGGGTTCCCCACTGTGAAATGATCAGTGCTCAGGTCACAGTCGCCTGTGCATGCGGAAACAAAGCCACCAAAAGACACAAAGACCAGGGGAAGGAGAGTAGAAACCTGGGGCCAAGTTGGTTGATAAGAAAGGACGCCACTTCACCGTAGAAGAGTCCACGCTCCAGACGGCACGTAGCACGTGACACTCCTCCAGAAAGGTCTACTAAAAGAACCGGAAGAGGGCCCATTCTTCCATTAAAATGGTTTCCATCTAAAGCCTGGTGCACCATACCACATTTGCTAAAAAAGGAAAAAAGAAAAATCACAGGAGAGTGAGCGGGCCAGGAAATGGCAGGCGCTTTTCTTGGTGGAGTGGCACCATCTTAACAAATGACTGGAGATGACGCTGCTCCACTCTGTCCCGTCCTCAATTTGATCTCATTCCCAGGGCGGCCATTCCTCTAACAGCCGAGCATGCTGAGATCAAAGGAAGGAGAGGCTGCCACACACAGGGCGCCTTATGAAGAGGAGCGGGAAGGGCGCAGACTTCACTCTGTCAGAGAATAATTCCGAGAAATAAAAACCACTTACGGAGGAAGCTGAAACCCAAAATAGTTGCAACCTTAAACTTCATTTTAAGAGTTTGGGGGATGTTACATCCTTCCACGCAGTTGCCTAGGGAACAGGATTCTTTTCTCGTTCACTGCCCAATAATTTCTAAGAAGTTGCTATCCTACATTATATCTGTGGATGTTAAATTCACTCTAAATGGAAAGAGCTTTCAAAAATATGCAGTTTGAATTATAGTAAAGAAACTATCAGGAAAAAAAATGTCACAGAAAGCTTAAACTCTTTTAATATATTTTGCTATCTAGATAAAGTAACATTCTTCCATCTCGCTTAAAAGCACTTAGCACATAAAAAACCCAAGTAGGGGTATTATATCTGAACTAAACTTATTATTCTGAACTTCCTCCTAACACTCAAAAAAGGACACTACTGATAACAGAATGTGGAAGAAGCAAGAGAAAGAATTCTACTTCCTTCACAGGACAAGTTTTCTTCAACTCTCGCCTGTGATAAGTAAGCCCAGCCATGAGAGAAGCGTTCAGGTGACTCTCAGAGGAAGGGTTCCCAGACATGTCAGTGGCATTAGCACGCTTGGACATGTGTGTCCGCATATATGCATATGTGTTGTGTGTGTGAGCATGTGTGCATGGGTGTGTTGTTCATATACATGTTTCAGAACAGCACTGCCAGCCAAATTCCTATCCATTCTACTTGCTATGAGTTTTTGCAGGCCACGGTAATGATTTCATGAGCATGCTAACCCTTTCATCTCTGGTTCCCTTGTGCTCAGAGAGTACAGGATGCCCCAAGAGCCAGCTCTTTGGCAGGTAGACCATTCCTTTTGCTTCTGTTCCTTGCTGGTGCTTTTGGGTTTTCTACACCGTATTACTCTTTACAAGGAAGAAAGACAGTGCTAAACGCTATCTATGTACGTTCCTCTTAGAAAACAGTGTGTGTTGAAACCTACATAAAGGAAAGACCGGGGAACTAACCTGGGAGTTACAGTGATTAGTGCATTAATTTCTGTGAAATGGTAAGAGCTCACTTGGACTATGCCTGAGTCCAGAGACTTCGTCCCTCGAATACATGTCCTCGATAGACCAGCTCTAAATCTCAGCTAATTAGAATACAACCATAAAAGAAAAATCCCTACTTGTCATAAAACACTGTCATGGGTACTGTGGGACTTTTTTTTTAAAAAAAATGCCAACATATTTTTTTTCTGGAAAGTTTCTGAGCCAGTGAGCTAGCTCTTAGGGTGAAGACACTTGCCAGCAAGCCTGATGACCAGCGCTCGATTCCCCCTACTGGTGGAAGAGATGAACTGCCTCCTGCAGGCCCTCCACATGGACCTCTAGACACTCACCAACCCTAACATACACATATGCACACACATTTGCACACACACATGTAATTTTAAAAGCAAAATGTTTATAAAGCAGGCCCTCATTAGAGCACATAGCTGAGTTTTCTCTTATGACTGTTAAGCCATTGTAAGAGTGAAGTCCAGAGATGCAGAGATCCACAGTCAAGCCCTGGGCTCAGTTCTAGGAGTCCTGCTGAAGAAAGGGAGAAGTTGTTATATGAACCAGAGGAGTCAAGGTCATGACGGGAACTCTCATGGGAGCGCATGAACTCTGGAGTTAGGGAGCCTACGTGGGACTGACCTAGACCCTCTGCGTGTGTAGGACAGTCGTGTAGCTTGGTCTGTTTGTAAGACTCCTAGCAATGAGTTCAGGACCTGTCCCTAGTGCTTAGCTGGTTTTTGGGAACCTGTTCCCCGTGCTGGATTACCTCGCCCAGCCTTGATGCAGGGGAAGGAGCCTGGACCTGTTTCATATGTTTGATATACCATGCTTTGCTCAAGCCCATGGGAGGCCTGCCCCTTTCTGAAGGAGACTGGAGAAGGAGTAGATGGGAAGGGGGTAGATGGGAGGCGGGGGGGTGTGGGAGGGGAGGAGGAAGGGGAAACTGTGGTCAATATGTAAAATAAATGAAAAATAATGTTAATTAAATTAAATTGAAAGAAGGGAGTTCAGGATGGCTGTTCAGGGTTGTGGAATATCGCACTCTGTTCTTTTTCTTCATGATGACCTGTGGACAGTTGACTCTGGTTCCCACAAGGACTGCAGAGGCGTGTGTTGGAACACCGAAGTGGGTTAAGGGTGAAAAAGAAGCTACTCTACTCAATTTTATCCACCTTAGGTTTTAAACTGGCAGTGGTCATTTGTTTCCTTAAGAATATGTAGTTCTACGGAAGATGGAGACAGTGAATGGAAACTGTGAAGTTACAGTCAACAAGTAACTTAGGAGCCAGTTGTTAGGCTTAGAGCCTGGGCCTTGACAGCCATGACAAGTCAGACTGGACCACCGCTCTTAATAGACCAAATAGATAAATAATAATAGCGAAACGCAGAAAAACAAGATTCACTCAATCTGGCCATGTTGGGAAAAGGAACGGAAGCCCAGTGACCCCTTCAAGTCCCTCTTCAGGGTCCTGGCATAAGGTTTAGGTTTAAATAGAAGTGAAAGAGGCATGCACAGCTAAATAGTCTTAGTCCAGGGTGTCCCATCTTTGTCTCTCCCACAGTTGTCTGACAATTATAAATCTCTCTGTGAGAGACACACTCTGCTCTGGCTGGCACCAGGCTCCCAGCCTTTTTGAGATTCCTGGGAGAATTACTGTTCCTTTTGGGTCTTGTCTGATAACCAAAGCGAAGGGTACAAATGTCCTTTTAGAATATCTTCCCTCCTGTCGAGATGGTTACAGAGAGTATGTGCTAAGAATTAGAAAGGGATAGAAACGTTCATTAAACATTCAAGTGGTTGATGAGCATCAAGTGTGCATGAGTCGATCAGTATTCACGAAATCATCAATTACCAACTAAATAAGTGAGCTCGCGGCCGTGGCAAAACACCTCTACCTGGATCCCTAGGGCGGAGTCTCCTTCCTCCCAACCTCAACTCTGGTCCTCGTTGCCCCACCACTGCAGGGAAGGCTGACTGATGAGAGAGAGCTCAGGGAAAGGAGAAGCTTCAGGGAGATGGAGAGGGAGGAGAGGAAGAGGGAGGCTGGTGGCTGATTGGGATTCATACAGAATTGTTCTTCTACCCCACCGACACCTGAATGAACTCCACCTCCCTCGCCCTACTTCCCACTGTGTGCTTTTAATTGATTCAATAAGCCATGTAACTCAGGCATCTTAATTTGTGATCCATAATCTCCGGGATGGCTTCCCTCCCAGTATATGCAGAGGCTATTTGCATCAAGGTAATTTCCCACATGACCGAACCCATCAGTGTTTCTTACCTCCACACTGACTGCTAATTGTCTGCCACCACGCGCCAATAGAAGAAAAATAAATGACAAGTGGCAACTAATTATTACTGAGGAAGCCAGAAGCAGTCAGTATTGTTTAGTTCTGTGGCTTGGTCACACGACTTTATCGTGTGTGTGTGTGTGTGTGTGTGTGTGTGTGTGTGTGTGTGTAAAATTACCTTAGCTCAAATCGTCAAAGCTATTGGTATTTCATAAGATTCTACAGAGTGTAGTTTATAGTGATCTACAAAGAGAGCCATCTCAGGACATTCAGCGGGATAAATTTCACTACCATCATTTTAGAAAGATGCTCACTCAGGGCACTCGCTGTGTGAGAAGGTTCCCCGCAGCTCTGTGCTGATGTGGGGAAAGGGAAGCAAGTGTGACAGCCACTGTCCCTGACATTTCCAAGTGTCTAATGTATGTACGTATTGGTTATATAGCTAGAGATGCAGTAAGGACTCAGGGATGTGAGGCGGGGATCTTGTGTCCTGTGATGGTGGAAGAAATCCCAGCCACCCTTCACAGCACAGATATGCAAATGAAGCTGTGTGGGAATTCAAAGTCATCAGCGATCACATTCACTGGAAGACCTCAGTAAAAAAACAAAAATAGTGCAAAACCTCTTGAGGTCTTTTAGTGATACCTACAGAAAGGCTGCTACTGTATGGGGTAGGTAGTCCAAGCTTGAAGTAACCTATAACCACATCAGTTGAGAAGTGACCCCATACATTAGGATGCAATCATTCACTAGAACATATGTAGCATTAAAGAGTACATTGCAGATAAATATGTAGTATGATTATATGGAAAAGCACATAAAACACAGACATTTAAGATATTCATACCCCTCAAAATGTCAATGAGGCATTTTTTTTTCCCATCCCAAAATCCCCACTCCCTTTATGCTAAATCCTCAAACCTATTGCTTTATCCAAGGGTATCCAAAGACAGTAAGTACCTTTGCCTAAAGAATCCCCAGCATGCTCACATAAAGACCGACATTTAAAAGTACATGTACAAGCATAGAGTTGATGCAGCCTTATTTTTATTCAAACTGTGGATGTCACAGGATACCCCCACAGCTGACACTTTGCTTTCAATTCTTAGCAATTTAGCTCACACATTTTCCATATTAGCAAAATACAGATAAATGGTAGGTATTTTAATAGCCACTGAATATTTGGTCATCCTTCAACAAGAGAACTGTGTTGCTTCCGGATTTTTGCTATTACATGTGATACTGCCACATTCCTAAATGAAATACTTAATGAACACAGAGAGGTTCAAGAGATTTTAAGTAAAAAGAAAATCGGTTATAAGATCACATATATAGTGGGATAGTGATGTGATTTTTTGTTAAAATGCATTAGACTATAGGAAAGAAAAATCTGGACTGAAAGACTACATATGCTAGCAGCAGGCATCACCAGTGTCAGGATTAACGGGATTTGAATTCTCTTCCTTCTCCCTCCTGTGTTCTCTGTCATCTACATCTCTGACAGTGAACATGCATCATTTATGCAATTAAAACAAAAAGGCTGTGAGAAAGGCCTTGTGGAAGAAGTGACATTTGGAATAGGACCTGAAAGCTGAGTGAGGTTACTTTTGATTGTTTAAATACAGGAAAAAAAAAACAATAGAAAGATTAGTGATTATCATCAAAGCTGCCTAGAAAATCAGAAGAAAGGCCATCCAGATGGGTGGTGGGATATCTGGGGCCTGGAAAGTTGTTCAGTTGGGACAGTGCTTGCCAAGAGGGTACACAGTCCTGGTCTATCCCAGCACCACACAGATTGGGCACTGTGGTGCACACCTGAAATGCTCAAGGTCATCCCTGTAGCCAAACATAGTGAGTTCAAGGCCAGATTGTAATATGTGAGACCCTGCCTCAAAAGAAAAAAATGCAAGATATCTGTAAGGATATATTAGGGAAAATTTACAGGTTAGGAATTGAATTGGGAGTCTGGGAAGACGCTCAGTGGGTAAAATATTTTCTACACAAGCACAGCATCAGAGTTCTGATCCCCAGGCAGGCAAGGTGGTGCAAGAGAGAGAGAGAGAGAGAGAGAGAGAGAGAGAGAGAGAGAGAGAGAGAGA
>NC_022034.1:26580273-26589423 GCF_000317375.1 Microtus ochrogaster | reverse complement strand
TCAGAGCTTTCTTGACAAGTGAGATGATTTTATTCAACACAGCTAAGTGGCACAGCATGGGTATGATGCTAGGGATAGGTAGCAGCCACTCTCTGATTTAGTCAGATAATTTAAACTATCCAGAAAATTCCAGAACATTAAATTTAGTACTATACCTGTTATATCTCCCCAAAAGATGTCAAAATTACCTAACAGGGGGTTTCAGACAAGATACAAAGACAGAGAATGGGTGGCAGTGGGACCAGAGGAAATGAATGTCATGGGGCAAAAAGCATGGAAAGTACAGCCCCACTCTGTGTTAAACACCATCAAAGATGTCAAAAGAATCCAGACGACTTCACATCAGTGTTCCAGGAGTTGCCTGATGTGGGAGTGTCATATATCAATCTATTGATTTAATTGGTTAAGCAATAAAGAAACTGCTTGGCCCTGATAGGTTAAAACATAGGTGGGAGGAGTAAACAGAACAGAATGCTGGGAGGAAGAGGAAGTGAGCTCAGAGACACCATGCTCCCTGCTCCCGGGCAGACGCAATTCAGCTCCTACCCAGGATGGACGTAGGCTAGAATCTTCCCAGTAAGCGCACCTTGGGGTGCTACACACATGATTGAAAATGGGCTAGTCCAGGTGCTAGAGTTAGCCGAGAAGAGGCTAGATATAATGGGCCAAGCAGTTTTAAAATTATTAATTATTTCGAGGCATAAGCTAGTAGGCGGCTGGGGTGCTGGGGACGCAGCCCCGCCGCTCATATTACAACAGTTGCCCAAGGGAAGCTCAGAGTTAAAAGATGTCAATAGATATCCTGAAGCAGGCAGATGCTCTGGAGCACACACCAATTATGGCCATATCTGTCACTGTGGCAAAATCAGTCTGGAGGACACGGAAGGGATGCCTGGACCTCAGACCTGCACTGTTTCTGTTCCAGACACTTCCAAGGTCCAATCCAGAATACCACTGACCCTCCCCCTTTAACAGTATCTGATAAATGATTGACCTAAAAGAAACCTTCCATGATCATTAAGAAAGTAAAAAAGCAAAGAAATACAGTCAGACATGTCATAATGTGCCATATCAATATTATATTAGATATTGATATATTAGTTATCAATATTATATTAGAACATTGTCCTAAGGTCATTATATCAATCTAAGCCAATGGACAGCGCTATAGAAAGTAAAGGGCGCTGTGCCCATGCTTTACAGACTTTAGTCTTTAATTCCTCAACTTCTCTCATTCTGCAGAAACAAGGCAATGTGGCCCTGAGGGTTTCGTCTGTGCTAGTCACACAGCTGATAGGAAAGCTGGTATTGGAGCCTCTCTGGGTTTCTGCTGGTTTTTGTTTGCCTTGGATTGGTTTGGTTTTGGGGTTCGTTGTTGTTGTTCATCTGTTTTGGTGGTGGGGGCAGGGTGGTACTAGAGATTAAACCCAGGGCCTTGTGCACATTAGGTGAAGTGTTCCAGCACTGAGCTGAAGGCCAAGCCTGCATTTTGATCTCTTTGATGGAAAGGCAGCAGCATCTCTCCTGGGATATTGTGGCCGAGCATCTGCTAACTGTTCCAGTGACATCCTGAATATAGCATCCATTTGACTCTCTCATGACAATATCAAGACCAGAGCAACTTGGAGGAATTCAGAAGTCCCTTCAGAGCAATAACCAATATCCTGAGTTAATCAGAATGGTAACAGCATGGCAAATGCAAAGAAGAAAACTTTCTAAGGGAAGAGCTGAGCCGGATGCTTTTGCGGCTAGACTCTTTCTTTGCCTCGATTGCTAACAATGACAACAAAACTTAGAATAATAACTGTATCCCCTCCTAGTTTTGGAATCAAATAAACATGATTCTTTTATAAAATCAAAAACAAGAAGTTGTCTTCTAATGTAATGTCTATATATTCTTAATATCTGAAGTTCTCTTGCTGTCTCAAGACTGAAACAGCTATGAACAGCATGTAATTGAGCAGAATAGCACTGATTTAAGCCAAATGAGAAACTAAGTAAAAGGACTTTCTGCTCTTTATAGAACAATTCCTTAGAGAGTTGGAGAATGAAGGGAATTTTCTAAGACTAGAAAGAGCAATCTCTCTTCATCCCCTCCCTTCCTAACACCCTCTCGCATCCATGGGCGACTTCTTCCCCACACCCACAAGGCAAGGGAGGGGCATCTCTGGCAGAGAGACCTCTATTAGATGGAGCATAGAACAAGAAAAAGAACCTAACTGAAAACATGTTAGATCTACAGAGAGATATACAGAGACAACCAAGGGAAAGGCAGGCCCATTAGTAAACTCTCCAATCATTCTCTAGTACCAGACTGTAGAACAGAGGGCACTGGATAACAGGGAGGAGACAATCTGAATGTGGTACCTTGACCCACCCATCACTTACCCAGTTCTCACTGTGGCCTGAAGCACAAGACAAATCACAGATTAGACTGGATTTCTCTATAAACCCTCAGGGTACACCACATTTCCTTTTTGTAGCTCATCACAGGACTTCTGTCTTTTCCAATACATTTTAATCTTAAATGACTTGTTTATGAGAATATAAAATGATAAACACACTATGAGAAATGTATGATGGTTCCTCAGAAAGAAAGAAAGAAAGAAAGAAAGAAAGAAAGAAAGAAAGAAAGAAAGAAAGAAAGAAAGAGAAACGATAATAGGGGCTGGGAATCCAGCCCAGGGGAAGAACATCTGCATAGCATAGCATGCCCAAGGTTCAATTCCCAGCACCACCAAAATAATAATAATAATAACAGCAATAATAGCCATGGTCCATATACATGCAAAAGAGTTGAAAGCAGACTCTCTACACTTATGTTCCTAGTCATATTGCCCATAACAGGCAAGAGCTGGGAGCAAGTCAAGTGACAGATGAATCGATAAGCTAATATGTTATACATACAGTAAGATATTATTCAGCTTTAAAAAGGAAGGATAGTTGGTACAGTGGCACACAACTCTAATCCTAGCACTCGGGAGGTAGAGGCAGATGGATCTCTATGGGTTCAAGGCCAGCCTGGTCTACACAGAGAGTTCCAGGACAATCAGGGCTACACAGAAGGACACTATCTCACAATAAATAAATAAGGCGGGACATTCTGATCATGCAAAGGAAATCAATCTACAATGTGGAGGAACCCTGAAATGCGTGTGGTGTTTCACATGAGAAACATATGCCTCATAGGCTGAACATTTGAATACTTGCCGGCCTGACAGCTGGAGGTGTGTCCTTTGGGAAGGCTTGGGAAGTCTGACCTCGCTGGAGGGACTGCATCCCTCGAGGTGGGCTTAAGGCGTTCACAGCTTTGCCCCACTCCCAATTCGCTCTCTTTGCTCTGTGCTTGCTGCTGAGGTTTAGGCTTTCTGCTCTCCATTCCTGCTGCCGTGCCTGCTGCTTGCTACCAGGCTTGCCTGTCTGGTGGACTCTTACCCCTCTGCTGCCATAAGCCAAAATCAACTCCTTCTTCCACAGTCCTTTTTGGTCATGGTGTTAGTGCAGCCACAGAAAAGTGACTACCGCAACATTTTAAGAGAAAAGAACCAGGTACAAATAAGAACAAACATCGTGAGAGAGTCCGCTTGTGTGCGATACCTAGAACAGGCGATTTACAAAGACAGCAGTAGAAGGACAGTTGCGGGGAGTCAGGGATGGAGGAAGCGAGCTACTGCTTAAAGGGTGTTGGCTCTCCTTTTTGCATTATAAAATGTTTAGAGACCGGAAACATGGCAGCGTTGGACTTAACACTGCTGAGCCACCTAAGATGATTCGTCTATGGAGTCTTACTTTAGGTTCACTTGAACACAATTGAAAGTAGCAAGGCCAGGCAAAGTCGCATGTGCCTGTCATCCCAGCACACGAGAGGCACTGGCAGTAACTCTGCTGTGAGTTCAAGACCAGCCTGGCCTATGTTTTAGGCAAGCAGGACTAGAATATGAAAATGTGTCTCGAAAACACAAAAGAGAAAGAGAAAATAATAAACTAAATACTAAAAGGTGACCTATTTATTAGCAGCTATTATTTAAATTTATTCTCTATATAAATACACAGTTCTCTCTCTCTCTTTTTATTTCTTGTTCCTCTTACACTATAACATAACCCAACCTATCTTTTGGCTTAGAAAATGGAGGAAACTCCGCTTCCAGTCCCCACTGCTCTCTCTAGAGCCTTCATCTCACAGAGTGTAGACTGAAGTTTACGCTTGACAGTGCCAACGGCCAAACAGGGCAAACCGCATGCGCACTAATCACCCCACCCCCACCCCAGGAGCACAGCTCTCGGAGGCTGCGGTGTGCAATAAACAGCAGGCAGAGAGAAAAACCTCCATTCTCTGGCTCCGAAATGCAGGCATGTGCTATAAAACTAAATTGACATCTGTTAGCAGACTTGTCACATGGGTGTTTTTTTTTTTTCCTGCAGAATCTGGAATAAATTAAATCTTAAAATAAAACTTGGAACAGGGAGGCCTCTTTGCATAATTCCTCCTAATGGTGTGCTGCGTACCCATCGCACTGATTTTAAAGAGAAGTTCTAGGGAGAAAAGTTTCATTATCGTTTTAATTGCAAAACTGCCGAATGCCACTCCATGCTGGGAAATCTGTGGGGGTTTTTAAGGGTCTTTATGTTTTAAACTAAATCGTAGCAGATGAAACTTCCTTTCCTGGTATTTTCACTGGGTGGAAAAGAAACCAGATTTTAGGTCCAAATGCAACATTGTCCACCCCTTCTCAAAGACCTGGAGCCCAGCTCGTGGGCCCTGCTCAGCCAGGACTGAGTTTCAGAGGCAAAAGTGGCCAGTACAGGTGGGACCTGGAAGAATTTGCTCAGGTCTGAGGCAGGCTCAGCAGTGAACTTGCTCGTCAAATAAGTCTGGCCTCCTGTGCTTCATCCCCAGCACTCACTCGAAGGTGGAAAGAGAGAGCCATTTCCACAGAACTGGCCTCTCACCTCCTACACACATGCACGCACACACATACACATAACACACACATACACACATGCACACATACACATACACATAACACACACATACACACATGCACACACATACACATAACACACACACATGCACACACATGCATACACATAACACATACACATAACACACACATACACACATGCACACACACGCAAGCATATGCACATGTGTCTACACAGGGGTACACTAATAACAAAGAAATAAGTAAATAAAAACAAAATATAAAATCTTAGAACTCGTTCAAGGGTACACGCCCTCACAGGACTTGCAAGTTCTCCGCCTTCTGCTCTCAAAGGCTTTAGGCTTTTCTTAAACACACACAAAGCAAGTGCAGAGCCGCGTGACTCTCCTAATCGAAGCTGCGCAGCAGACCCAGAGTCTCCTTCAGAAGAGCACAGCATACAAATAGAAAGCAAGGAAACGTCTAGAGTGCCTGTAATCTCTCCAGTTCATTTGGTTCCCATTCTGCAAACCCTGCCAAAACGGTAAGACTGAGACAGATGCACCCACTCCTAGTACACGGAAACCGAGGAAAGCAGGAGGACACACCGGGAGTCTCAATCCCGCCGCATGTGACATTGTACGCATTTGTAGTAAGACTGGCACCCTCCGCATTCCCAGAGCCACACCAGCCCTTCTTCTCCAAAAAATACAATCACAGCATGTCCTGTGACTACCCCTTGTTTCTTTTTCTATCTTGTGTGAGTTGTTCACTGCACCACATTCTCCAGCGGTGTATCCCATAGGATATATAAAGCCGTGGCGTGTCTTATAATAGGGAAACTGAGGCACAACAGACTCAGCGAGTCGGTGAGGAAGTGGTGAGGAAACAGAGAGGATACTGCAGAAGGCAACCAGGTTCCGGGACTTCTTTCTGCTTCCAGGGCCTTATTCACAGCAAGAAGTGGGAAGTAAACAATGACAGCCTGACTGTTCAAGAGCCTTCTATACGAGAGGCTCCTTTCTCCAAGCAGTAAATGCGCTCCGCAGCCGTGACAAAATACCCGCCATGAGCCAGTGAAAGGGCGAAATGATTTATGTTGGCTCGTAGGTCAAAGGTTTCCGTGTATGGTCAGATTGACTTACCCTGTGATGGCTGGGGGAAGAGAGAGTGAGTGTCCCCATAACCTCTCTAAGGTGCTATTCCCAGGGACCTAACTTCCTTCCCCTCTCTCGGCTTGGTCTTGGCTTGCCATTTCAATCAAGTGTTTTTTGTGGTTGGGATTATTTGATTATCATGAGCTTTGCTACTGTTTGGATTTATTTCCTGCTCTGTCCCATCGTAACAGCAGAATCTGTGGACTGCTTGGCCACCTGCGGGTGACAGCAGAGCCCCCAGACCCAGAGTGCTGTTCCCACACAAGCTTGTCCATCAGAACTTCTGCCCACAGAGCGCAGCAAGGAGAACACAGTCACGGAACCCACAGCTTAATCCAGATGCACTTAGTTCTCTCTCTGGGGCTTTTCTAGCCTTTTGTAGGCCGAGTTAAACACAGGATGGTTTGAAAACAGTAAGAGGCAAGGCATTGTGCCCTGCAGGGAAAACTCACTATTATAGATGAGTGAGCAAATCTTAAAAAAGGAAAAAGAAAACCCCCTCACTTCTTAAGCGTGGACTTGCGAAGTTCTGGGCTCACGTTCCAAGACACTGTACCCGTGGGGTCCACTGCAGACTGACGGGAGTGAAAAGACAGCTCAGCTTTTCCAATTGCAATTCCAAGCCTCCAAAGACTCATTACTGCTACATCACCACCGGCTGATTTCACAGAAACACTGAACCTTTGTGATTAGATAGTAATTCCACTAGACGAAGCTGCCGTCAAACACACTGAATGACAAATGGCAGGAGGCTCCCTTTGAAAAAGGAAGCTAAGAAAATTTAGATCGACGAATGTATTGGAGCCTAAAATAACCTTCATTGCACCATAGCTGGTTTTCGGTAAGCTGTCTCACCCAAAGCTCATCTGAGACATTAGCAACCTCCGGTAGAGATCTGCAGGCTTGTGGCCACTGCTTACTGACGCAGTATCCACTAGGACTGCACCAGGTTGGGTCAAAAGATAAGACTGAAGTCTTAGTGCCCTCCTCATGCGGCTTAGCATGGCGCGGGAGAGCACTCAGGTTGGCAAGCTTCCTAGGCTTTGCACAGGTCAGGAGACCCTACGGAAAGGGATCTACCGGTCAGCAGCACGGCTCACTTGGGAAGACACAGCTCAGATCAAGGTTTTTAGCTCAAGGGTAAATCAGTAGTCACTTAGAACCCAGGCATGCCTGGGCCTTGAGCTAATGGGGTGGGCCAACTCGGGAGGATTTGTCCAAGGATGGCAGCTCAGACAGAAACCCACAAGCTTGGGGGTCAAACATGACCCATGCTATAGCATATGTCCCTCGTCCCACCTTGATAAGAACTTGCACTGAGTGTGGAAGACAACATGACCAGTGTGCTACGTGGCTCGGTGCTCAGGCTCCGGGGAACGTCTCCTGGGTTCAAGTCCCAGCATTGTCCATTGCTGTGAGGGTTCCTCAGGCGCTGTGTTTTGCTCAATGTGTTACAGAGCTATGCTACAGAAAGCATAGCTTCCCAACTAGGAGTCCAGGCACCATCTCAGAACATGCTAGAAATAGAGCACCCAGGTCCTCCTCTGACCTCCTCCAACCTCGTCGATTCAGTCAGATTCCAGGTGGTTAATACATACATTACATTTGAGAAAGCATAGTATGGAATATGATTGGTAGGCAATGTAAACATCTCAAAATCATTCATTCCTGGTATTTTAAATACGCGATAGGAAAGATACCTAGTAAAGGCAATCCATGGACATAATCTAGATAACTCCAGGAGGTTGGATTTATTTAAAGCACACAGGAATGAAGATTCAGAAGTGAGATATACTCACGCTCCATTCTATCCACAAGGCGAAAAGGAGTGAGATGACCTCAAGGAGAGAGAAGGGAAGAACAAACAAGACCCGGGAAGCGAGAAGAGCATCTCATTCACATCACAAGCAGGACTGAGGGCAGGGTCCACCACCTTCCGTTTCCAAGCAGGTGGCAGTGATGTTGAGACTGTTCTTCTACCCTGAGAAGAAACCCAGGCAGGGCCTCCAAGACAAAAGCCAGAGCCACTGTCACTGATTAAAGCCAGGGCCAGGGTGGAGTTCCCTAGCTCTAGAAAAAGAATCTGAAATAAATTTCCAAATACCACTGGCTGAAGATCTGGCCATTGCCCTAAGGAGAGTTCAGGAGAATAAAGACACCCTAGTAAACAGCAAATGAGGCAGACTTCAGACGGTTCAGTGGTGGGATATTCCCAGCATCGTCGAGGGGAGTAGTAGCCCCTCAATGCTTGCGTAAGACTAGGTCCTGGGACTACTGCGAAAGCACCAAGCAGTGAACGATGAGCCAATAAGGAAAGAAAAAAAGAAAAGCCAAACCCAAAATCTTCCATTGAAAATGAGTCAGCAAATTAAAATTCCAAATTACACACAAGAGTCAAAGGATAAGAGCAAAGACAACCTCAACTCCAAATGGACTGTTATTCGTTCCAAGATTAATTCTATTAAACAGTCTGCCTAGAATTGGTATGTTTAGGATGCTCAGAGGACTCAAAAATAAGATCTGCTTTCACAAGATGTAAGCAGTGGCAATGCATTTTTAAATAAAACATGCACAACTATGAAAGAACAGATGGACAGGAAAGAACCCAATTAAAATCTTGAAAGTAAAAAGTTAGTTTTTTTTCCTAGTAAAAATATCAATAAATGGTATAAACTTTGCTCAGGACACAGTTTTAAAAGAAAGAGCTGGAAGCTAATAATAAGGCATTTACTCAAAGTATGAGAATAAATTGTATTTTAAAATATGAAAAAGCAACTAAGGGAGGAAGAGGGGAGACTGAAGGTCTCCAGGGTGCATCCCTAAGTAGCTCCAGAAGTAGAAATAAAGGAAATGCAGAAGTGTGTTAGCTCTCATTCTGTTACTGGGACAAAATGCCTGAGACAAAGGACATAGGGAGGAAAGATTGGGTTCAGTTTCAAGAGTTCTCATGTATGGCGATCAATTCCCTTGCTTTTAGGCCTATAGCGAGACAGAACACCAAGGAAAGAGAATGTAGCTGAAAAGGCTGTCCCGTGGCAGCCAGGAAGCAAAAGAGAAAGACAGAAACAGAC
>NC_022034.1:26577538-26580017 GCF_000317375.1 Microtus ochrogaster | reverse complement strand
CTGAGGACCAAGCAGTGAAGATGCCTCCCAGAGTGTCAAGCTGAGGACTAAGCCTTCAGCACATGAGTCTTTGGGAGAACACCAAGATCTAAACCACGGCAAGAAGCCTCTGAACCTATTTTAACTTCTTAAATATTCACAAGGCACGAATTTCAAAGGGTGCTGTATAGTGTCTCTTCCCAGGTGACTCATCCTCCATGGAGGCAGAAGACCTCCCCAGGTTTTCATTTCTTTCAGGGAGAGGCTAGGAAAACAAAACCACTGTGAGAACAGTGGAACGGCAACAACCTCCATATTCTTCTGTACTTTTCCTTCTGTGGGGCATAATTTACATACAATAAAGCCATACATTTCAAGTGTGCAAACCAAAGACTTGTGACATTTGTGAATACCATGTAAGCCACCAGAACACTCCAACACAGAGCATCTACACATCTGAAAGTCCCCTGTGATCCCCTCCATCCATCTCAGTTCCTTTATCAATGACTCCAGGTCATGACTGGTCACTTTCTAGGAAGCTCTTAGGATTTTTCTTTTCTAGAATCTGAATGAGCAGAGAACTGTACACTTTGTACCCTTTTATCTAGTATGGAGTCTGCAAGATGGGTTCATATCCTATACATTACTAAGCTTATTCTTTTATTTTTATTTTTGAGCTGTATTCCGCCTATATGGGTGGTAAGGCATATGGCATATTGTTTTTTTTGTCAATATAGTCCAACCACAACCTATTTATTCAAATGTTGTATTAGTTATTTTTCTTGTTGCTGTTATGAAACACCTGACAAGAGGGGACTTAATAGAGAAAGTGTTTTAGACTTACAGTGGTAGCAGGTGCAGCCCTTCGTGGTGGGGAGGGCATGATGGTGGACTCATAAGGCTGTTTGCTCACATCTGGGGCAGATTAGAGCGCCATGCTAGCCTTCATCTGACTTTCTACTTCATCCCCTTGTATTCCATCTGGGTCTCCAGCACATGGGATGGCGCTACCCACATCAGGGTAGACCTTCCTTCCTCAGTAATTCTTTCTGGGAAGATGCCAAAGGTGTGCCTACTACATGATTTTTAAATCAGAGCATGTTCACAATGAAGATTGATACACATCTGGAATGCCTTGGTTAGGGGTTACATGAACTTTCAAACACAAGTCACTGTGTGGACATCTGTGCTCAGTTCTCTTGCATAAACACCTAGAAGTGGGCCTCTGGGTCTATTAGTAAATACTGGTTCAACTGCGTCACCAACTTTCCATGACTTTACACATATCTGAGATAGCCACCTTTGTAAAGAAGGGTTTGTTTTAGAGGTTTTCATGCAGGGTTGATTGGCCTGGTTGGGTCCTGTAGGTAGCAGGTCATGGCAGGTGAAGCTGTGTACTTCACGGCAAGAGCATGAAAGAGGGAGAAGGGCCTACGGTCCCAGCAGTGACACCAAGGGCCCACACCTAACTCCCTAAACACCTCCCACTAGTTGCATCATCTTCTAATTGTGCCACAGGCTGGAGATCAAGCTGTAAGACCTGGGCCTTTGGGTACCATTCCAGATCTACACTGTAGCACTGATTTAACACAAAATTGCCAGACCCTTCCAAAGCGCTCCCATTTCCACCAGGAATGCTTGAGCGGTCCAGTGTCGTCCTCACTGCTGCTCTCGTCCGTCTTTTCACTGTGTAGCTTTGGTGGCGGTTTGGTGGCGGTTTGGTGGCGGTTTGATGGTGGTTTGGTGGTTGGTGGATGTTACAGTAGCATCTGTTTTGACTCCAGCTTTCCTTCCCCCTGGTGCCTAGTGGAGTTGAGCATCTTCTCGCGTGTTTTTGCCTCTCCGTATCGTCTTTGGGAAAGTGTCAGTTCAGATCTTTTGTCCAGTTCTGAACTGGGTTGCTGATCACCCCACCCCCAACTTTCAGTGTAAATATTCTTTGTACGTTCTAGATGAAAGTTTTAAAATCTGATCTGCTGTGGTGAATATTCTATCTCAGGATTTATGTTCTTAACAACATCACTGGATGAGTAGAATATTTTATCTTGATGAAATACTATCTTTTTAAAGTGTTTTTTTTTTTTTGATCTTTAAGAACTGTTTGCCTGAGATGGTTCAGTGTTTAAGAGAATTGAATGCCTAAGATGGCTCGGTGTTTAGGAGACTTGGATGCTCTCCAGAGGATGCAGGTTTAATTCTCAGCACCCACATGGCAGATCATAACCACCCATAACTTCAGTTCTAGGGGATCTGACACCTTCTTCTGGCTTCCTTGGGTACCAGGCATGCACATGGAGCACAGACATACATGCAGGCAAAAACTCATGCCCCCCAAAATTTAAAGATGTATTTGCCTAGCAGGGCTTGGTGGCACACACCTTTAATCCCAGCACTTGGGAGGCAGAAGCAAGTAGATCTCTGTGAGTTCAAAGCCAGCTTGATCTACAAAGAGTATTCCAGAACAGCCAGGACTACTCAGAGAAACCCTGTCTTTAAAAAA
>NC_022034.1:26570961-26577428 GCF_000317375.1 Microtus ochrogaster | reverse complement strand
AAGGAGAGAGAGGAAGAGAGAGAAGAAATATTTACCAATCTCAAAGTCTTAAACATTTTTCCCAAATTTTCATAACTTTTCCTTCCATGTTTACTACTATCTTTTTTTAAGTTAATGTCTCAGCTTTGACTAGAGAGACCTCCTTTCACAATAGGTGATGGCTAATGCAGACCCATAACTGGCTGGAGTGTCAAGTACACATGACTGTGAGTGCTTAGCTGTGGATAAATCACATCTATTAACCTCCCTGCCTCCAAGGCTCAGGGAGCATCACAGAAGAGCAGACAGAAGACTTCCTTCTTTTTGCCTGCATGTATGTCTGTGCAAACAAATCAAGCCTCTGTACCTCTTCTTTGCTGTGAACTGTTTCTCGTCGCTGTTTTCTCTATTATTTTTGTCTTTAGTATTTATAACATTTTCCCCCCAGTGGATCCAATCTGGAGCCTTGTGCTTACTTGGTAAGCTCTCAACCACTAAGTATATTAGCCCTTCAAATGTTTCTTTATTTCATTAAAAAGAAATCTTCTAAACCATTTCAATAAACTTCATTTGCAAAAACTTGCAAATAAAAATATTACATATCAAAAATGACCAGATCCAAAGTCTACTCACATCAATGACCCTTTCTACGGTCCTCACAGCCATTCGGAAGCTGCGTGCGCAGCACAGAGGAGAAGAATTGCTGTTTGATTTCAGAGCCCATGTTCCCTCAAACAACACAAACCATAGACAAAAACTGATGCTCTAGAAAGCTCTCGCTTGGGCAGGCAGAAACTATGGTTCTCTTAGAGTCCAAGGGGACACTGGGCTGGATGAATAGTGGCAGGTGGAAGCAGGGACAGAGACCTGAGCTGACAGGGAGGAGGCCGAGTCCCTCAAGAGCTACCTGACCAGACAGCCCAGCCCGGGGGTGGACATCTGCTCATGGGAAACAGATTCCAATTAATTCTCAGCGGCTTATTTATTCTCTCTGTGGCACAGTATTTACTTTCTACACAGTCACCAGCAAAGCTGTTCCATGCCCCAAGGCAGGAACGAATTCTCTTTCAACCACGTCCGAAGGACCAAGTGCCCTTTAGCTTCACACAAAGCTTTTGCGAATAACTCTTGCCTGAAATTAGTTGTACTTAGCAACGTCCAGATGCATCTACGGCATAGTCTCCCTGAGAACAAAGAAAGAAAAGTCGGCATTCTCTGTAATATTTGGTTAAAAGTCACAGGCAATGTGGATCACGAGTCTTTAAATTCACTGCAAGAGATGAAGTGACAACCCCTTGCCAGGCTTTCGACTGCAGACTTCCACACTGTTCTCAGATCTAATTCTCCAAACAAGACACACTTAATGAAAGCCCGTGTTCTTTAAGATGATCAAAGACCAGCTGACTTTTCCAGGGCCAAATGCTAACAAGCTAACTTGTGGGTCAAGTCTTGATTAAGGCCTTCGTTGAGGTAAGCACCCAGGAAGCTGCCTTTCCTTCCTATCAGCAGTGGGGTCAAGACTGCCGGTCATAATAGGGAAGATACAGACCAGGAGAAGCCATCCCGCCCTCTGGGGGTTATGTATTGTTGGATAAAGTGCACCAAAGAACGAAATTTTGTATGAGATCTTTGTCATAGGCTTGATTTGTTTGCTTGTTTTTTTTTTTTTTTTCAAATGACTGGAGCTGTCAGGAGTGAGCTGATCAGCTGCATGACTGACAGCCGTCAGACAGCCCTTTTCTGTTGCTACTGGGGTTGCTAAGGAGCCCAGTAGGGGATGACTCCAGGAGCATAAAGAACTGAGTTTGAATGGGAACCAGTGCTACTGTCTCCACCGTTCTCAGATCCAGTGGGGCTGGAAACCACATTGGTACCATCCCACCAGAGACGGCGGCAACTGCAGCTTCAGCACAATTGTCATGGCAGTCATGGGCGCTGTCAATCAAATAGCTCTTACTTGTGTGATTTCTCTGACTGTTGTCATGGTAGCTCTGTTTTGACGACCTCCTGGCGCTCAGGGAGGCTCCTGTCCAGCCACAGGTGCTCGAGGAGGTCTCCTTCCCGCAATATAAACCAACAGTAGCTTTCAGAGCCACTACCCCAACCATGGCTTTTTGCTTTGAAAAAAAAAAATGCTTCATTTATTAAGAGCCACTCCAGGCTCCTTGGAAATGTTGTTTCAGCCATGGAGCATCAGGTGAACGGTCACAGCCACTCCAGAAGTCACCCAACACCTGCAGTCAGGTTGGGCACTGATTGCCTCCGTGACAGGCCCAGTACGATTTTTGCAGACTGTGTGACAGAGGGTGCTGTGGACAGAGGGCTGTGAGCATGCGTGTCAGGCTGTGTTAGCAGCCCGCCTCTCGCTCTTCTGATGAGATCTCCCCCCAGTACGGTCCTACCACGCTGCAATACTAGGCATCCACAGAGCACCTTTCCTGAAGAGTCATATTGCCTACCTTGTGGTCTTTACGTTGGAGAGAATGCAACTCCCTGGGCTCAGCCTCAGGCATCCCCAGTAGTAACTAGGGGCAGCAGATGAGTTCCAGAGGATGGCCGGGAACCTAGGCTGGAGCAGACTGAGACAAGGGCAGACTGCAGAAGTGTCTCTATGGAGAACTGAGACTCTGGGGTCAAGACTCAAGCTGGGGCAAGAGAAAGACTATGGAAAACTGAGAACTGGAAGCACTTCCGGCGCCAGTCACTGCAGCCCACAGCCAGGGAGTGCAGTACCCTTGGTTGCTGCGGGGAAGCAGAGCTGGATGCAAAGAGCAGAGGCTCCCCATCCCCGAAGCCCAGAGCTGCTGGCACCAAGAGAGCTGCAATTTAACAGCCACATCTCCCCCCACAAACTTGGCAGAAGAACCTTTAGCTGACTGCTAACAATAAGGATCGTAATTTATCATTTCCAAGCCCGGATCATGTAGGAAATGCTGAGTATGCGATGAAGAGTTTGGGGGAGAAAAACCACACAGTAAAATTAATAAGAGCAGAATCCTCTAGTTTAATCTTCATCGGCTCTTGAAAAATTCACAGACTTAGTTAACATCAACAACCACTGCAGCACGGGCTAGACAGTCAATCATCCCCAGCGAGCCTGGGTCTAGGTGATGTTACTCCCTGGCAGACAGGGCTTCTGGTCCAGGGCTGCCTTGCTGATGCAGCTGCTTCTGCATGATGCTTTGCAAAGGCTTTGTTGATTTATAGTCTGAAGTTAAAATTAGCAAAGAGTTTCTACAGCAGCACACGAGCCATATGCATCTTTCTGTCACTCTCTCCAAATACTGCCGACATTTGCTCTCACGCCCCTCACTTGACTAGAAACCAGGTTTGGATGCAGAGAAGGAAAAAAGAAAGAAAACAGGCAAATATGAAAATCATCACAAAACCACATGAGATATTTTAAAGTCATCAAAGCCCTGTGTGGCTTCTACTGCCGCTTTCAGAAGCAAGAGACAAAGGGGTGGGAATACCGATCTTTCGAGTGTTTTGCTCTCTCCGCCTCCCCTGCCACAGTCATGCCCTGTTTATCAATGTCTGCACACACGGGGAGGAACAAAAACAGACCACGCTCTCTCCAGCCGCAAATGAGGTTTCCTTTCATCTGGCACTGCGTAGCCCTCGCAGAGTGTTTCCAAGGGAAGCAATAATTCAATGGTGGCTTAGTTTTTGTTGTTTCTGTTTGAAAGTATTCAGCCAAAGAATCTCTGTGAAGGAGACTGATGGCTCTTCCATCCCTCAACAGTGAATTTTCCTTGAAGCATCAAATCCATACCTGGCAATTCTGAGGCAGATTCCTTTCATTATTATTACTGCTTTTAAGAAAAAATAAACCACTGTAGGAACAAAAGCAACCCTTGATCTCTCCTCTTTAAGTATCCTTGTAAATGCTTCTGCTATCCAGGGGCAAAATGCTCCATGATACCCCCAGCATAAAGGTTGGCCCACTACAGCTCCCAGAGAGCTGGTTGCATGCAGTTCAACTCTGTGTCTCATTATCCTAAAATATACTCTCTGTAGGAAATGTGCTTGGATGAATTACATGCACACATAATTTTTTTCAAAGCCTCATTTTATCCTCATCTCTAGCAAGTCTTTTGCTAAAATGTATTGAAGAATGCACAAAGGGCTTTGACCTTAACCTCCTTTGCCTACTCAGTCTTGTCTCAGAAGAGCGAGGGTGTGCAGGACTAGCAAGTGAGCCACAGAGAGCAGCAATAAAGCTCTTTTCTGAACACAGAGAGGTTCCACTCTGCGGAAAATCTAGACTTGACAGATTGGGAACCTGGTTTGTGCTTTTCATCAGTAAAGAAAAACAGGTTTGCAAAAGTAGGAGTGGCAAAAAAGAATAAACTAGAAGTGAATTCTGAAAAATGCCTCCACTTCTCACACTTATTAAAAATTTAGTAGCCCATGAAAAAAAAGTTCTATTCAGAGATCTTACTTGAAATATTGTAACCAGGAAGCATTAAGCTTTCTCACTGTTGAATGTTGGTTGCTCTTAGTGGCAGGAACAAAGTACAAATGGCTAGCTAGTCCTGTGTTAGAAGAACAATAACTTCCTCAAGGCTGTTCTTGGAAAAGTTTTGACTGTCTGATTAAAGGGAGTGTGCTGGCTAATTTTGGGTCAACTCAACACAGGTCATTTGGGGAAAGGAAACCACAACTGAGAATATGTCCCCACAGTGACCTGTAGGCAAGCCAGTGTGCATTTTCTTGATTGACGTTGCTGTGGGAGGGTGCAGCACACTATGGGTAGTGCCATGGCTGGGCTGGTGGTCCTGGGTTCTATAGGAAGGTGGGCTGAGAAAGGCTTAGGGTGCAGGCCAGTAAGCAGCATCCCTCCGTGGCCTCTGTTCACATCACCTCCTACCTGCAGGCTCCTACCTTGCATTTCTACCCTGACTCCCCTGAATGATGAACTCCAAGCCGTAAGAGGAAATAAACCCTTTCCTCCCCAACTTGTTTTTGATCATTATGTTTTATTATGGCAATTAAACCCTAACTAAGACAGGTTTTTATTTTTCAAAGGAGAGGAGAAAGAGGAGGAGGAGAGAGGAAAGGGGTAATCCACAGGGCAAGTCCTTTTATTACAGATCGAGAAGTCAATTCAAACTTAAAATCCCCCACACCTTGTCTCACAGATGGGCTCTTATTTTGACATGTTTTAAATTACATGACACCTCATGGCACCATAGGCTAGGACAGGTCAAATTCACTTAAGGAGAGATGGAGACAAAAAAAAGGTAATTGCACCCAGAACCACCCCTTTAGTGTCTGCTTCAAAAATGCATCAGCTGGGGTATATTAAGCTAAAACTTGGGATCAAGGAACACTGTTCGAAGATTGAGTTTCTTTATGCTGTTCCTCCACAATAGGGTATTTGCAGATATTTCACATGCTTTGACATAATTATATAAGTTGCAATGTACACGATGTCCATTCATTTTTGGAAAGTAGATTTTACTCAGAGCTACATGTGGGTTTTGGACTTTAAGAGCCAAAATGTCTCAAAATAGCCAGTAACTTGAGAAATGTAAAAGCCAGTGTTTTTCCAAACATAAACATAAGAAGGATTATTTTTGTATATTCAAGGTTGAAATAAGCAGTTTAGTTTTCTGGAACTTTTAGATAAACTCCTAAGTATGCTGAAGTCTCTGTGAGAAGTAGCTTCTTAGTCTCTTGTCTCAACTTGGCCATTCTTAACATTCCTTAGGAGCAACGAAACTCTGCAGTTCAGTGTCAACAGCTCAAGAATCCCCCGACGTGGCTACAGGTCAGCTCTATGAACAATGGACAGCGACCAGCAATATTGGAAATGGGACCTTCAGCTTCCCAGCATTATTAGCCATGCTTTTCATTTTCCTAACTGATGGGTTTATTCGCTTTATTTAATTGTGAATTAAAACGGGAAGTCTCACCTTGTGATGCCCAAATTCATTCAAAATGCTTCCCAGTTTTCTGGTGTTGCTACGTGGCTTTTGAGCAGCCACAGCTGGATGTGGATCCCTCCAGTCGATGGACAAACGGTGATGCCAGAGGCGCTGGCTCTCCAGAATGTGGGCTGATTTGACACTAGGATCAAAACGATGTACCTCACACCCATCATTGGCCATGCTCACCTCAAAGTCCGTGTCGTCATTCCCCAGCCTAGAGACCAGAGGAAGAAAATAAAAACAAAAAAATTCAGTGAAGAAAAGTTAGATGAATAAATTGACAACTCTAATGGCAGTTTTCCTAGTTTCTGCTTTAGAACATGTCTAATGTACACATTCAATGAACTTCACATACACATACTCTACACACATATGCATGTTCTACACACATATGCATGTTCTACACACACACACATTCCCTACAAACACACACACATGCCCTACACACACATGCATGCTCTATACACACATACACATGCCCTACACACATATGCTGATCTATACACACATACACATGCCCTACACACATATGCTGATCTATACACACATACA
>NC_022034.1:26567225-26570745 GCF_000317375.1 Microtus ochrogaster | reverse complement strand
ATTATATTATATTAGCAATGGGGCAAATGAGAATACCCACTAGCTTCAATATGCAGACTACAAGCTACATAATCATGGAGGCTAGGGATAGAGTAAGAGACTGGGCGGTGGTCTCCCGGGGACAGAAAAACAGAATAGAGAGTAATGGAGAAACAGGGGGAAACTGGAACAGGATTAAGCAGAGAGGGGAAAGGAAGAGGGGAGTAGGGGAGAAAATATGGACAATAACATTAAGAGTTATTTAAGAGGTCATATGAAATCCTACTACAGTAGAATCTTCAAAAAACAT
The DNA here is from genome assembly GCF_000317375.1 of Microtus ochrogaster. Lineage (NCBI taxonomy): Eukaryota > Metazoa > Chordata > Mammalia > Rodentia > Cricetidae > Microtus > Microtus ochrogaster. Next base: position 26,570,456 of record NC_022034.1, on the reverse strand, counting down.
ATACATATGTGAAATAAATCTAAATGGAGTCACTGAATAATGGAGGAGACAAAGCCCCAACTAGACATCATTTGCCATCAAGTGAAACGTCCAGTTCCAGAAGAGCGTTACGTCTAATTGGGTTGTTGGCCAAAGGGATCCCATGGAAACCTCAAACAATTTGGCTATTGTCAAATCATTAGTTGCTCTCCACAAACAGACTGTCAGACTGAAAACACTTAAACATCTCATTGAACACAGAGAAGTTGAGCCAGTTCCTAACTATCTTAACCCTTACTAACTAGTGTTCATGGTACTGAAGGTTCTCTGCATGCTACCAGAGGGGAAAGGCAAACAAAAATCCAGCTACAAACGCTATGATCTACAATGGTGACCTGTCTGCGTCATACGCTTGTGCAATGGTAGCACAAATGTTGTGAGAGTAACCAAACACTATCTCTTTGGACTTGAGGCCACTCCTTGAGATGGAACTCATTCTCAGTATTTCTTAGGCGGGCTAGAACCTGAGACTAGATAGGCCATGAACCCACGAAAAAGCCAAGCACTCTTGCTCTGCTAAATGCTCATAGCAACCAAATGACTCCTACTGACCTTCTGCTCTACACAAAGTCCAGTGTTTCACTCAGCCACCACCAGAGAAGCTCCCTTCAGCAGTAGATGGCAATCAGTACCGAGAGCCAAAGACTAGACAATGTGCAGAGAGTGGGCAGCATCCTCTCGGGATTCCAGGAACGATGCAGAAGAGGGGGTGGGAAGATCGAGATGGAGGACACCAAGGAAACAGTGTCTTCTAGACACAACAGGACTGACGTACATAGGAACTCACAGAGACTGTGGCAGCATCACAGGGCTTGCCCAGGTCTAAGTCAGAAGGGGTCCCAGCACTGAAATGGGAAATGCTCATGAGTGCCCATCTCTAACCCAGAAGGCTATGTCCAATTGACAACCACTTACAAAGGAAAAATTAATTTTCTCCAACGGAGGCTCAACAGGGTATATAAGTCACACTTAAAGGAAGCCTCATGCCCAGCGGTAGATGAGCAATGTAAAACTAACTCAGTGGGATTTTGCTGTTGTTTTATATTGCTTTGTTTGGGAATTCTTTTTAACTCTTACTGATCTTTTGCTTGTATATTATGGTTTCCGAGCTTGTATTTTTATGGGTTTTGTTTTTATGTTGTGTTTCTGGGCTTCTGTTGCTCTTTCCTTGTTGTTGTTATCATTGTTATTGTTCTTTTTTATTTGCCTCTTTTCCCAAGAGAGAGAAGAAGGTGTGGAACGAGTGGGGAGGTGGGGATGATCTAGGAGGAGTTGGGAGAGGAGAAAACATTGTATGAAACAAAATTTATTTTCACTAAGAATAAGAATACCCACTAGTCTCAAGAGAACTTTCTCAGTAAAGGCTAAGAAAAGCCTAGGATTCCCTTGAGGGGAGCTGCGTTCTAATAATTTGTGCTAATTTGTCTCCATGGTACTAAGCGTGACGCTGGACTTGTGGGCAGCTGCTGTGTTCTTTTAAAGTAGCACAGTTAAAGAAAAAAAGAGCAAATATATGCACTCTACTAGATCCAGAGCAAGGAGACAATCTATACCCTAGTCTGCAACAATAAGGGGAAAAATTATGAACACATTATACCTAAGTACCTAGAAGGCAGTATGTCACGTAAACAGTTCGTATGCTTATGAACACTAAGCTACTAAGAAAAAATTCTTGTTTAGTGTAAGAATCACCACATTGATTCAAACACAGATTTAAATGGAAAACACGAAATTAACCAGAAGAGAGTCACTTTTTTCATGATAATTAAGATTTCTCTGCCAAAAACTCTATGCTTTTTTGAGGGGACGGAGGGAGAGAGAGCATTGCTATGCAGTCCATAGTCTTGAACTCACAATCCTCCTGCCTCAGCTTCCTACTGCATGGAATACAAGTACGTATAATCATGCTTAGTTCCAAAGTTCTATGCTTACTTTTGATTGAGGATAGCAAAGCCCAGAATGTCTGTAATACACTGACCAAATCCAAACTAGTACAGAAGACCTTGATTCTCTTGGGTTACTATTTCAGGCTGCCACACAATCTGGGCACACACAAAAATAAGAGCTAACAACCGTTCTGCGGGTTTTACTTATCTAAGATCATCTTTCATCTACGTAAAACTTTACAGAAGCCCTGTTTGCCTTACTCTTGCCCTTCACCCCACGATGTCAGTCTCTTCATCACCAGACGCCCTGACGAGTTATTCGGCCCATGACATCCCTCAACCAGATCTCCTTCATCCACTTTAGTGAGACTCAGCATTCACCTGAGAGGTCTGGTTGCCTATTTCTTCCTTCTATGAAGCCCGCTTCAGAAACCTCCCTTCCTCCTCCCTCGCTCCCCCTTTCTCTCTCCCTCTCCCCTTCTCGCTCCCTCCTTCCTCCCTCATGTCTTTATGCTGAAATCAGATACAGGCCCTTAGGTTACTACGTAAGCACTCTGCTCACTGAGCTCAAACCCTACCCTTCAACTAATTTCTTATAACTGTAGTTTCTACAAGTAGAAAATAATCAAAAAGTTAGAAGCAGAGAAAATGAAAAGCAAGTCTTTCAACACCAGAAATTGTAGCCATAACTTCTAGAGATGAATATGTTTAATAGTTTTTCTATATCTTTGCAGAAGTTTTCTACATCTACACAAAGGAAGACTCTATCATAAATTATTCGAAGTGCATGCCTACACATGTAAGCTAAGCATGACATAATAGAGATATTTTATATGATATACCAAATGATCTGAGATTGTAATTGGTGATTTTTGTTAACTAATGTTGTGTTTTGCTCAATCTAATCAATCCTCTTCACTTCTGAGCAGTGTGTCAGCCTGTAATGGTGGAGAAATAACAGTTAGCAGAATAAGTTCAAGGAAGAAAGTATGAATTCTGGCTCCTGGTTTCATCCCATCCAAAGGTATGGGGGAACAGCTCACAAAATGGCAGGCAATAAGCAGAGGGGGGCAGTAACAGGAAGAACCAGGACAAAACAGAGTCCCCCAGGACACCCCACCCAAGGACTATTTCCTCCAACGGGTCCCACCTTCCACAGTGCTAACCCCTCCACATGCTCTATTCACGTCTTGAATCCATCATGACTTAATTCACTCGGGACAGAGATGTCATCATCCAAAATCCCTCACAGATACCTAGAGATGAGCTGTGCTCCCCCAAAGACACACAGATACCCTAGAGATGA
>NC_022034.1:26563797-26566850 GCF_000317375.1 Microtus ochrogaster | reverse complement strand
CATACACACATAGATACCCCTAGAGCAGTGTTATGTTACATCCCCCGCCACATATACCCCTAGAAATATGCTTTGGTAACCCCCTAGGCATGTTTCAACCCACTAAAACTGATGAGATTAACATAACAATCAGTGTATATAGATTATAGAATAATGGGGTCTCACAGTGACATTTCCACACGGTTTAATCTTAATTTATAAATACGCACTGTTTTGGGAAGCAATAAGCTATGCTCGTTTACCTAGTATGTACAATTCTGCCTTTTGTGTACTTAAAATAATGCTTTTTTGAGGCTTAGTTTAAATTTATCAAGTTTCAAGGCAGACACAAAAAGCATTAGGAAGACTCAAGATATTGCACAATATATCCCAAGGTAATAGAAGCAGGAGAGGAATCCACATCTGGCACCTCCAACGCACAGCATGGGTGTGCCCTCCACATGCTCCTTCATAGAAGGTGACCTGGGACACAGCAGGTGACCTGGGACACAGCAGGTGACCTTGGACACAGCAGGTGACCTGGGATATACCATGTGACCTGGGACACAGCAGGTGACTGGGACATACCAGGTTACCTGGGACACAGCAGATGACCTGGGACACAGCAGGTGACCTGGAACACAGCAGGTGACCTGGGACAGGAGCATCTGGAGGAACATTCCTCTCAAAGCCTGGAAAGTTGTCATGTTTTAGAGAATAAAACTGTGTTGAGCTTGCTTGCTCCTGACTCTCCTGTGCTCCAGACCGTGGCCACAGATAGACCTGTAATGTTGCTCTCAGTGACAAAAAGCGTTATGTAAGGTCTGACACTCCCAGGATACACAACAGTGTCCAGATACAGTGTGCAGCAGGTTCCAGTTCACCGACTACTCCTGTATGTAAGTGAGTATTTATAGGATGCTACATGTGAGCAGGGCATCCACCGCGCATGAGGACAAAGACAGCTTAAATCCTTCAACTGAGGGAGCTCACAAGGCAGTGATGAGGGAGGAGCATTCTGAGCAATTAATTATAATAATACCTAGTATTAATATAAAAATCGGAATGAAACCATCTTCTACTGCTATTTAATGCAGAGAAAATTTACTATGGAAAAGTTTACTTGCTAGAAATATTTTCTTTAGGTTTAGACCATAGAGCAAGCAACCCTGATCACATGAGTGACTTCCATCTCAAGGTCTGGGGTGACTAGTCCATTTTTCCCTTCTCCTGTCTGTGTGGTCGTCACCCAGAAAGCTAGAAAGAGAAGCAGTGGCTACAGACTTTCCGTGTGAGGCCACATCCTGAAGGCTGTACACAGCTCCACTCATGACCACTGCTCACGACCTCGGTCACGAGGCCACTGAAGCTGGAGGGAAAGCCAGGGAATCCAGAGTGGCCATGTGTCTAGCTAACCTCAGGAGTTATGTTACCCAAAGAAGATCAGGAGAATGAACAGTAGGGGACAATTAGCAGCTTCTACAGCTCTCTCCCAAAAATGCTCCAGTAGTTAGGATGCATATTCAAAAGCTTCTAGCTAAGCCTGCCACCTTCCCTCTACAAGAAGGAGGTGAAGTTAGAAGATTCACGAACAAATATCACATCAGTGCTGGGGTTTTAGGGCACAACAATTTCTTCAGCATAATAAGACTATAAAATCTAAAAGGTTTTGAAGAACTACGAAGGGAAAGCCAGAGAGTCAAATTTCCAAAAGTAGACTGGACGAGAATATCAGAACAATCACGTTGTCTCAGAGCCAAGCAGCCAGTAGCCTGCATCAGCTGGCATGTGCACTAAACAACTATTGGATGTGTTTTTCCTACGGAGTACCCACCATTCCGATCTCCTGGTGCACAGCACTGAGAGCTCTTGGGAGAGGAGGGCTTGTTTTCAAAGTAGCCCATAAGTGTTCTTTGGACCATCCAAGCATGTGAACCACATGTATTAGCAGCAATGTGGCCTTGGGTACCACGGAAGGGAAAAGGAGTGGATTGTGGCGACCTTTGGTTAGCCTTTTGTAAATCAGGCTTGAGTGTATCATAACAAGTGGGTTTTATGTCCCCTGGGAATCAAAAGCTTAGACCATAAGATATGAAAAGAAACCCAGGATCCATTACTGGGCAGGGAAGGACAATTGAAGCCACAGTGAGATACCCCATCCCAACTACCAGGAGGCATATAATTGAAAAGGACAACATGGTGTGGACAGGTGGGGAAATTGGAAGAGTCATAGGTTATCAGTGAGGATGTAAAATGGTACACAGTCAAGATAAGTGATAAGACATAGGCTCAAAACGTACACGTCAATGCTCATCTCAACACTGATAATAACTAACAAGGGGAACCAATGCACTGTCCATCCCCTGATGAGGGAAGAAGCAGAATGTGGTACTTCCACGCGATGGGTGATGACTCAGACATGAAGAGTAGTGGAGTCCTGGTGCTGTAGATGAACTCTGAAAACATGACGCTAGGCATCAACGGCCATAAAATGTCATATAGTATATGATTCTATGTGCACGGAATGCTCAGCATAGGTGACTCTAGACAGAGAGTCAAGAACTGTTCAGTGTAGGTGACTTTTTAGACAGAGAGTCAAGCTAGTATTTGCTGAAGGTCAGGGGTGGTAGGCAAGTAGTGAGGGAGCTAAAGATCAGAGGGAAATTGGGAGTGCTGTATGTTGTGTCCAGGGCTTTGGAGAAGGAGAAGGAGATAAAAATGTTTTAAGTTTAAGTGTAATGATTAAAAGAAACCCAGTTCGTATATTTAAGTATGTGAGCATATTTACATATAGTATATTAGTATATTTATATGCATATAAAATTGTTCAGAAGCTAAAAACTATAAAAATAAACTCGGAGCGCAGATCAGAAGTGTGTAGGCCTTATCACTGAGAGAAGAGGTCTAGAAGCCGTGAGAAGGGTTTTCCTCCCGACTGTGATCCAGCAGGATCAAGGAAGGCATGCTGGTCAGCTGGTAGGCTAGAAATGTAAACTGCCAACTGTGTGTGTGTAAGAGAGAGAGAGGGGAGGGGGAGGGAAGGAGGGAGGGAGAGAGGTAGGAGAGGAGGGAGG
>NC_022034.1:26543528-26563697 GCF_000317375.1 Microtus ochrogaster | reverse complement strand
AAGAACCTGCTTCAATGAGGGGGGGAGGGAGAGAGGAGGGAGGGAGGGAGGGAAGGAGGGAGGGAGGGAGGTTCTCAGAGGATAGAGGAAAATATTTTATAACTATTGATTCTTGTATTAGTAACATTGCATGAAACTCCAAAGTTTCATTTAAAACATGAAGCCAGGCATGCTGGTATATGCCTGCATGTGCTCAAGAGGTACTCGAGGAAGGAGGATTTTTGTGAGTTTGGGGCTAGCTTGGTCTGCAAAGGGTGTTCCAGAACCGCCAAGGCTACACAGTGAAACCCTACCTTAAAAACAAACAAAATCCATATATTTTCAAGACAGTGTCATTCCCAAAGCAATGAAATGGATTTTAGGGAACACTCACACACACTTCCTCTTCTTACAGATAAAGCATATATATTAAACATTTCATAAACCGCTATACGGTGCATCTATGGTATTACCAGACCACAGCTGGGTGATCAGGGAGAAACTATCTAGAGACATCAAGGACCTTCCCCATTCATTATATCCTGTGCTAACACTGCTCCTGTTGCCTTCATTCAAGCTCTTGGGAAGCAAACATATTTGTCTCTGATTTTCATTCATTCTTCTTGAAATGCTCCCAGCCACACTGAAGGCTTTCTGACTAAAACACTGGCTCGAGTTGCCTCACCATGTGTGACTTAGGGAATCTTCCGTCTTACACCAAGAAACCATGTCTTGAAACCGAATAGCAAAATGTAACGCCGAGCAGGAGGGGATGAGGACGGGGGGCCTCTTCCGTGTTTGTCTCGTCTTCCTATCCATGCACCCCTAAAACACAGCTCTGCCAGGAGAGTGAACGAGGAGACTTCTCTCTCTGCTCCACTCACCCTCTATCCCCCCACCATATCTGGACAGTCCCCTCACCGCTGTCTATATTGGAAGACTTACCGGGAAGAGCCTGTCTGAAATTGTTTTGTTTTTGTTTTGTTTGTCACCTTGGCTATCTTGGAACTCTGTAGACCAGGCTGACCTTGAACTCAGAGATCCTCCTGCCTCTGCCTCCCAAGTGCTGGGATTAAAGGTGTGCGCCAACAGACCTGGCTGCCTGCGTGAAGTGGTAAAATATGCACATACTATCCTCCGAGCCCAGGGTCTTTTCTTACTTTTCAATTTCTCTTCTTTTTCTTCCCTTCAACATTTGCCTTCCTCTCTTGTCCCTTCCTGTATGTTCACTGGTCTCCTCTACACCATTTGAAAAGTGAAAAACTGAGCTTAAGTTTTGATAGAATAGATTGTAGCAGTCAGATAAATGTCTTTTTACATCTACCGTGGAATAGGAGTCTTTGACTCCCAACAGAGAAATGGCAGCTCGGGGAGAGACAGTCAGACACCACCTGGGTCAGTTACAAGGGTGGAGGAGACAGGACTGGGCAGATCAGACACGGGGCCTTCAACCTTTGTCGTCTCATATCTGAATTGCCAGGCCTGGGTCCCCCAGTCGCATCTGCACATTTGGTTTGCTTGGGAATCACTGGGCCCAGCAGACGCACAGTTTTGCTATTGTCTTCTCAGGAGCTCACACATATACTTGTACGTAGAGGCCACAGATTCTCCGTCCATCCTCCCACTACCGCACAGCTGCCCCAGCTCTCCCAGACACTGGTAACCCAGGGCCAAGGCTCCCTTCAGTGGTTCCTGGTTTCAGAACCACGACTTGTGTACCTCCTCTCACTCAGCATCTCTTGAGAAGGCAAACGGCAATCTACTTGTCCTCAACAAACAGTTCGTCAGAACAGAAGGGGCATCTAGATCCCAGACCCAAAGTCATGGCCTAACCATCATCCTCACCCATTGCCCGTAATCCAAGTTTTATGATTTGCTATCACAAACCCTTTCTTTAGATTCAAGTGTCCTAGCATTTCTTTTCTTTTTCCTTGTTTCTTTGTGAGTGTTTGTTTTGGTTTCGGAGTTGTTTGTTTGATTGTGTTTTATTTTGTTTTGTTTTTGGGGACAGGGTCTCACTGTGGTCAAGGACCGACTGACCTCCAGTTCACAAAGATCCACCTGCCTCTGCCCCCGAGTGCTTAGATTAAAGGTGTGCGCCATCAGGCTCGGCTAGATTGCAGTTTGTAATGAAAGCTTTCGTGTTTTCTCATCAAATATTGACCCTATAATCTATTCATTTCTGTTTCCAGTGTAATTCAGAAGTTCTCATTTGCTATTTTGCAGAGCTGATTTTGAATGTAAATGAAAGAAAATCAATCTTTTTCTCCCTGTAATAATCTGAAACCTGGCTGCAGAGCCATCTTATCGAACAGCTTGGAAGCATAAGAGGGGGAGGATTTCAAAGCATCTCCTAAATCACTTCCCAAGTTTTCTTTTATTCAGTTATATCCTTAAATGAATTTGTTGTGGAACATAAAATGCTAAGCAGGACGTAAAGTTTGGAACCAGGAAATGGGATCAAGATGGCATTGCCAATTTGCATGCTACACGATGCAATTATTTTTTGACCTACTTTCACAAAATTTTAATGTGACATAAAATAAACGCCGCTGTCATGACTTAGCATCCTTCCTATGTTCTTGAAGCATAGCTGGGGCCTTCCAAGAAAAGCTCAGTTCTAACCAATGGGCTGCGCAGCTCCTGTCTGACTTAAGAACCATTCAACACACAGCCTGTGTCCCCTTCTTAAGACACTCGAGACAGCCAACGCCATCATGCCAAGCGGCACTCGGAGACACCTGCACTATGTCTTCACTTGACTCATGTATGAGTATATTAATTAACTTCTTACTTTTATTTGAATTCTTCTTTTGTTTTATAAAAATCCACAATGACTTGTAATCCTTTATTTTGGACCCAGGATCTCACAACCCAGGTTGGCCTTGACCTCATTCTATAGCGGAGGGTGACTTTGAACTTCCGATTCTCCTGCCTCTACCTCCTGAGCGGTGGGATAGGTAATGAATGCCACCGTTTTGTGGTGCTGAGAATCAAGGCCAGGGCCACATGCACGTGGGCCAACAGTCTACCCACAGAGCTACACCCCTGCCCACAGACTGCTTCTAGCAGTTTGAAAGCAATAACCAGCTCCTTTGGGGAGGTCCCCACAACACCCCGGCGCCTGTCCCTACCCACGACCACAGAGTCCAGCAGATGTCTAAATGTGGACAGTCGGATGAAGTAAGGGAAACCTATAGCCAAGAGGCAGGCATGTGTGACATTGTTTAGGATCTTAACTGCTTTCAAAAATACTACCGTGGTCTAACCTGAGAACCTACTTGGCTTCTAAATAGTCTCCTGAGCAGAATGTTCCAGATAGAAATAATTCTCTCCTCTTCATTTTGAGATGTATCATTTTGTCCTGGTTGTTTGCTCTGTTTGGTCCTTTTTTTTTAATGAGCTTTGTTTTATTTTTGTCAACTTGGCACGAGCTAGAGTTGTCTAAGGGAGGGCACCACAGATGAGGAAAAGCCTCCCTAGGAACAGGCTGTAGGCAGGCCTGTGGGACATGTTCTTAATTAATGACTGTTGTGGGAGGACCCAGTCCATGGTGGGCGGTGCCATCCCTGGGCTGATGGTCCTGGGCTCTGCAAGAAAGCAGGCTGAGCAAGCCACGGCAGCACCATAAGCTGCATCCCTCCGTGGCCTCTGCTCCCACCCCTGCCTTGAGTTCCTTCCCTGGCTTCTCTGGGTGAATTGGGATGTGGCCCTGAGAATGTAAATAAACCCTTTCCTCCCCACGGTGCTTTAGGTCATGGTGTTCCATGTGACAGAAATTCAAGACACATTGGTAAGTTCAGGACGGTTTACACAAGTGCTGACAGACTTGGCGAAACAGTCTCGTTAATTTATGCCTATCGTTTTACAGAACCTCTCGAAATCTGTTGATACATCAAGGTCACTTTCAACCTGTAAAACCAAGTTGTGTTTTGGCAAAAATGCACATTTTTTAAAAGACAATTCCCTTAATTTTCTTTTTATCTAAATACAAAACTACACATAGGTTGATCTCTCTCTCTCTCTCTCTCTTTCTCTCTCTCTCTCTCTCTCTCTCTCTCTCTCTCTCTCTCTCTCTCTCTCTCTCTCACACACACACACACACACACACAGTAGTGGTTCTAATTGGTCTTAGCTCATTCATAACTGCGTGTAGTATTCGCGGCACGCTTTTCCTTGATACAACCGTTGACATTTCTCTCTCTCTCTAACAAAGGTGCTCTAAGTCACACTGGACGCCTCTGCTTTCTCCAAGGGGACCGTCCTGGTGCTGAAAACTGAAGCTGCTGTCTTGCTAGCGGGACGGGAGGCAAGGTGGCTCCTGCCAAGGCACCCTGAGTTAGTGATATACACAGCAGGCCAGCCTGCAGCTGAGGCACGAGACAGATCCCATCACCTGCACACACTGCCCCCACCACCCCATATCACTGAAAAGGCCTTGGCTGCTTGCGTGAATGTCTGTGCTCTCCTCAGCTATAAAACATGTCTTACCCTAAGGAGTAGAGGCGGCACCGCTTGCTGCGGATTTGATGAGCTAAGCCAAACCTGTCATCAAGACACACCAGCCAGGGCTTCGTTGCGGGGCTGGAATCAGTAGCCAAGCTGTCTGTACCCATGTGATCGCATGCAATCTGTAAGGATTGGAAATCAATGTGAATAATTTAAAATGCAGGACGATGAATGGCAGGTAGAGACTTAACTGCTTTCCCCACTCCTGGGAACAGTGACGGGAGAGTTATGTCCTCCGCTGCTAACTACTCTCCTCCCCCAGGGAACCACAAGAGCGCTGGAAAATGTTCAGAGGCATTCCAATTACATGCCGGATAAGAAACAACCTCATGAAGACTCAGTGAGGGCCTGAAGGGAAATGGGCTGCAGAAGCCAGCTGCCCGGACGGGAAGGAAGAGGGTCAGAGGGCTGTGCATCTGGGGTGAGCAGAAGTTGACAGAGGAGCAGATGCAGAAGGGTGTCTTTCTGAGAACTGGGCATGTGGCTACCGCATGAGTGTGACACAGTGCTTAGTAAGATGGTCACTAGGTCACCTGTGCCTTATTCCAGAGAGGTAAGGTGGGCCCACCGAGGCCAGAAACGTAACCTGTGCTATCCAGGTTCAGAGCTGATCCCGGGACGAGTGAAGTGTCTGCTGAGAAGACAGGATTCTTGGTGATACTCTTTAGTGAGATAATTATTCTAATAATAATCTCTAACCAGCTGTCTCCCGGGAGAGAAGAGCTAGAGCCCTGGAGCAGAAAGGCTGCCCAGCTAACCCAAGCTCTTCTCCGAATGCATGCATCAAAATTAGAGACGGAAACCAAAGGGAATGCTGTTGGAGTTAAGCAGAAAGAAGCCTAATTCCGGTGCACAGTAAGGGAGGATGGCTTGAGTTGAAGGCTCGTACTGTTCATGACCGAGGCTGATGGAATAGAAGAAAGCAGTTATGAGTCCCAGACATTGGCCTTACTGAGTGAGCAAAAGGCCCTCTCCTCCTCATCCCCCCAAACTCTCTGGAGCATTCACATCTGAGACAATAGATCCCTCCAGATACAAAGGAGCTCAGGGGCTCACTGCTTCTGTTCATGGGAAAACCATAGCAGGTGATTTTTTTTCTTCTTGAGAAGATATTCTAGGGCTGGCAAGATGGCTCGGTGTGTTAAGAAATTGCAGCAATATTCTCAGCAATGGCTTGAGTCCTTTAACTGCAATGGTGTCTGTAACTCCAGCACTCAGGAGCAGAGACATGTGGATCCTGGGGCCTCCATGGCCAGTCTAGCTGAATCGTGAGCTCCAGGTTTGATAAAAGACCCTGTCTCAATAACTAAATAAAATTAAAAGATGGGAAGCAATGGAAGAAGGTATTTGGTGCTTATCTCCGCCTCCATGTGACACATATAGCCAACATGCAGCATGCGCACGGACTGGCACATGCGCACACATCCCCAAATACAATTACAACTAAAAACTGGACTAGAGTGATGTCTTGGTGGTGAAGAGCACTGGCTGCTCTTCCAGAGGATCAGGGTTTGATTCCCAGCACCCACACGACGGCTCATGATTGTAAACCCAGTTCTAGAGGATCCAGTGCTCTCTTCTGACCTTGGTGGGTACTGCACACACACAGTGCACAGACATATACAGGTAAACACTCGAACACATAAATAAAAACAAGTTAAACATCAAAATAAATAAGCAAGAGTACAAACAACCAGGTGTGTGGCACACGCTTGTCATTTCAGCGCTGAGGATGTAGAGGAAACACTCAGAGTTCAAGGCTTCCTTGGATACATAAGGAGTTCGAGGGCAGCTTAAGTTGCATGAGATCTGGCCTCAAAAAAGCAACAAGAAAACCACAAAACATCATTCGCTTTTCTTCCCGTTCGGCCCAGTGTCTTTCCATCTCTCTGTCTCTAACCACTGTTCAAAGGGGAAATTAGTTCCGGGAAACTGAGTACTCTCTCAAGCAACGACTACAGAACACGTGTTAACATAAACATGCCAGCTTGTAGAGTTCGTCGGCTACTGTTTGGCCAGAGAGAAATGTACTTCCTGTCTCTGTCTGCCCACCTGCTCTTCCTCACCCACCCAGGGACAGGGAAGTGCCAATCTAATTGGCCAGAGCTGATCTACTGACGGGAAAAGGGCTGTGTCTTGAACCGGGGCACACGGTACTCTACCCTGCGCCTCCTCAGAAGGCTGGTTCCACCAAGGCACTTCTGTGGGTCCCAGGCTGCCTAAGCCTGAGCCTTTTGCTCCAGGGCAGTGCCCTGCTCTGAGGATTGGACACTTCTCCCTACAACCTTCCACGGTGGCACACGGGATACATTCCTATTGCCTTTCTGGTGGCATCCAAAGTCTACTCTGGCCTCTTCCATAACATTGCATGAGGGGTGGGTCGCTGCTACGGAATCTCCTAGAGGTTAGTTTGCAGTAAAAATCAGGTTCTGGGTTCCACTCTAGGGACACAAGGTGTCATGACCCCAGGGAACTCACAGTCTAAGGAGCTATGCAGTGGGCCCTTAGGCAGGTGCTCCTTTGAGCTTCCTGGAGGGTTTGACCTTTTGGAAAGTCCCCGGAAAAGGACCCAACATAATCTCCTCAACTGTACCTTAGAAAGTGAATGAAAGTGAATGAACCTGGGCCAGAGTTCTCAAGCAAAACCAGCATCCAGCTTTGACCCCTCACAAAGAACGGAGAAGTTGGCACCACCAGTTAACCAAAGGTCTCTCAAAGGAAGGAACTCAGGGCCCAAGTCAGGGTTACTGTGCAGTGGCGCCTGCTGAGCCTGAGCCATAGCCATAGCCATAGCCATAGCCATGGTCTTGGGTCTTCTCTGTTACCATAGCGCTGTCTCTAATCGCGACTCTTTTCTTATTCTAAGATTTCATCCTACGCCAATATTCTACAATCAGAGAGACACTCTTTTCCACCCCGCTTCCTCTCTTAGCTAAAACATACAGTACAGGAATTATCCAGTTTTAACCATTCATTAACCATCTTATTGATAAGCATTTTTTTCTTTTGGAAAATAACTAGAAGTCGTCCGTAAAATCTGCCCTAAAAAATTAATTAAATATTGATTTTTTTCAAAGTTTCTGGTTAAGATTTATAGCCAAGGTTTCAATAAAGTCTCTTGCAAGCAGAATAATTGAGGAGAGCAACTGCAAGCTCAGCCCCAGCCGAGGTAATTACACCCTCTGCCTGCCTAATTCCCCTTGTAATTTCAGCCGTATAAAGTGAATTAGGTCTGGACAAAGGCAAACAAACTCCAGGGGGAAAAATGTTTTGTGAAATGATTTTTATTTATTTAGCTTAAAGGGATCTAATTCCTTTCCATTTTATTTTGCATCCCAAAAGTGTGAATAGCAATTCTACCAACCAATGAGTAGAATGTGGGGGGAAAAAGAGTCCTTAGAATTTGGGGAATTTGGGCAAGAAATCCCGAAAAATTAAATGTGTTTTTATATGTTTATATTATTTTGAAAAGCTCAAAGGCAGAATTGAAAATTTTGTTCTCTGCCCACCCCTCTGCATGTGTTTGTGTGTGTGAGAGAGAGAAAAGAAGAGAGAGAGAGAGAGAGAGAGAGAGAGAGAGAGAGAGCACAAACACAAGGCATACTATTGATATAATGTTGCAAAGCTATAATCTGGGTCTCCAGGTCTCCAGAGTCTGACTTCTTGGATATTTTTACACGTAGATGTGTAGATAATTGGATAAGTAACAGATTACAGATGGGCAGTAACTGATAGAAAACGAGAATTTAAAACATTTTTCTTTCTTCTTTAGAACAGCCACTGCTGCTTAGATGAACTCAGTGCTGAGATGCTTGTTTCCTGAAGCATATGGTATGGGGGCTGCCATACAGAGTTGGCTTGGAAGCTTTCCATCAGCACAGGCAAGTGCTTTGGAGTTAACCATTTCCTGTTAGCAGCTAGCTCTGTTATTGACTGCAGGGCCTGTTGTCATCAGGGCCTCCTATATCAAGAAAAACAACATTGCTAATCAAACTGGGCCTGACATCCTGTATACTCTAGTCAAATAGTGTATCCTCTTGTGTTCCACAAAAAAATAAATAAATAAAATTATAGGAGCCCTAATTATGCCACCCCAGTCATTGCAGAGAACAGGGCACCACACCCATGGCTGTCTAATGCCCATCCAGGTCATCACTATGCACAGGGCACCACACCCATGCTGTCTGATGCCCACTTACGTGCTCGCCCTCAGTTAGATGCCCCTCACGTCCTACTTAGCATTACAGAGGGGCATTTTATTAAGGCTTGAAATCTCAGAGCCCAGACCACCCTAGGCAGGTGATCAACAAACGCCTTTTGTACCGACACATGGAAACCTCAGCCGTGAACTTATCCAGTGCTGTGCCTGACTGTGTCAGCTTGAACATAGATTTGAGGGATATTTTTTAAGCAGCATAAGAAGCTGGGGGAGGAATTCACTTAGTGACTCACGGCTGCTAACTGCAAATGTTAGGCAGCGATGGCTTTCATATTCTGCAAGTTTTGCAGGCTTCCATTGTTAAGACGCTTTCTAAATGAGGCATAAGTCACAAAAGCATCCCCACAGCTCCTCACTGCGCAGAGAAGGGGCGGGAGCGATGGTTAGTCAAAGGATCTGATGACATCCGTGTCATCCATGACGGCTCCCACCTGGAAGCCATCAGAGCCCAGAGCTTCACCTGGATAAATGGCTCCTGATTACAAAACCATTGTGCGGTCTGCAATCCTTCACATTTTCTGAAGGCTGAAAAGCCTTCCACTGAGTTTGGAAGGGACTCGGGACATCTCATTTCAAAATATTCCCAACTGGTACAATCATCACGTCAAGCTTCAGCCACTCAGGAACCGTAACTTCAGAGAGAACCGTTGGCCAGATTCTTCCTATATGTAATAAGCTATACAGATTCTTTTGGGTGGGGTGGCCTTCCCATACAAAGATTGAAATATAGACTTGATTTCCCCGGGCCATTGGAATCGCAGTAAGACCAAAGAAACAAACTTCAAAGTCAATTTCATCAGCCTCCAGCCCCCAGGTTCACCGGCCCCAGCCCACCCCACCGAGGTCCCCATCACAGATCTCCTGGCAGTTAGAGTTGACTGACTGAGTCTGGAGGTCCATCTGTGCTTTTGTTCCTCCACAAGTTCATTTTCCTTCATCTGAAAAGTGTGAAAGCATCACGCTCTGGCCATTTCTCAGGACGTCACTGCCTTATGAAGACTCCCAGGAAGTTCAGCAGAAACGCCGTCACTTTGCTCTTAACTCTTGGGTTCATTAGGATCCCGGATCCAGATGAAGAGCCCGCATCACCCCGTGGTGGAGTCTTTCTTCTACAGCTTCAAATGCCAGGTCTCGAATATGGCACGTCTCAAGCTGTCAGTGATTATACAACCACTCATTTCTGGGTTCCTCAAGGCCGAGGCTTTAGGCCCAATGCCTGCCAAATTCCCTGGCCACATAGCTGCTCAGAAATACTAGGCTAGTAGCAACCCTGACCTACTTTCTCTACAACACTCAGCCACAGGGGAAATCTGGGAGGCATTTGGTCTAACCTCATGCTTTTCAGAATAGCGGCATTTGGTCTAACCTCACACTTTTCAGGATCAGAATGGTGACAACCATCAAAGCAAAGTCAGCTGTCCAGGTTCCAGGGCTAGCCCACATCACATAAGAACATGTTTCCTTTTTCTTTTTCTAGACTTTCCCCCCTCCTCATGGCTCATGAAAAAGATACAAGAGAAGTCTGAAATGATCACTGAATGACCCAATGCATCTCCTAAGTAAAGACCCCTTCTGTAAGTTGTAGAACATTAACCTAAAATACATGTAAGATGGAATTTGGAGGCTCACACTCAATAAATTAATTTTGGAGGATGGAGCTCATCATTTTCAAATTCAGTTTATATATTAAATATCTCTAGTTTTTCTTCAGGCTGTTAAGAGCATTTTTAAGTTATAATTAAGAGATTTCGTCTCCTATCCCCCATGTAAAGCCAAATTATAAAATTAAAATTTCAGTCCTTTAATTAAGCCTGTGTAAGGTCACCCAATTAATTTGAAGCAGCTAAATATGATAAATTTCTGTAAATCACAGGGACTGATTTATCATTCTATCAACCACAATTAATTCTGTGGGTTTTTATTTCCATGTTTGGGTGGCAAGTATTAAAATTCCTATGTGTGTCTGATTGCATCAAGTCGGAAATAAGATTTGTAACCTGAACTTGTCTCCCTGCAGCTCTGGAAACGAGCCAGGGACAATGGCACATACCTGTCTGTGAGTGCAGCACTCAGAAGGGGTTCGAGGCTAGCCGGGGCTGCAGAACAAGAGCCTCTCTCAAAGGAAGGTAGGAGAAACCAGACTATTCTTTCCCATCCTTTCTAAGGGGCTTCGCTGCCAGTGAGGCTCAGTACAGTGTTAAGGGACCGTGGATGTAACAGTACAGTGGATTTATGGATATAAGCATCCAAGGCCTCTCTCTCCATTACTCCTGCCCCGGGAGCATCCTACAGTGAACCTGTGCTCAGTTCCCAGGCTCGAAATGTCCTACATTCTGCCACCTCTCAGTCTAGGTGAGGTAAGCATCCTCAGGCTCATTTCCTCTTACGTCTGTCTTTTCTCTCGGAGCAGGCAACATGAGAGTGAGCCTTCGGATTAACGTGTCAAGAGCCCTGGTGTCTCTTTAATGAACATTCTCCTGCCTTCCCAGAGCCCCTGACTGCCTCACTCCTGGAGCTGGGCAAGAGCTGCCACTGTGTGTTAAGCCACTAATAAAGGCCCTATTCAGTAATGACTTGGGGCCCTCCAAGGAGAAGGGAGTGAGCACTGGAGTCATTAACTTCTTGTAGTGCCTCTCAGAGCCTCTGACTTCCTCGCCCTTCATGGCCTGGCTGCCAAGTGCCCGTGGCTGGGAAGCACATAGGCGTATGCTTCCAAGTGGGAAAGGAGCTGAACCTCCAGACGATGGCTCTGCTTTGTGACACGCTTGACTGCCTACTCACAGGGACAAATCTGTCTCTCCCAGTGGTTTTCGAAAGCAGTTTTCTAAAGTGACTCTTTAAAACACTCGAGGATGAGTCATTAGAACATTCCAGGTTGATGAGAAGCCATGAAGAAAGGAAGAAAATGACAGCAAATGGAAGCCATTTTCTCTGCCTCCACAGAATGGGGGAAATGGAGTAGCAGCACTCAGAACCCGGGACCCCTACCCTGTTCCTGTCAGGAGGTCCTCACAATCTCCTGGCCCTAGAGGACAAACTTCTTGCAGGGGTTGCTCAGTACCTTTGACGTTATTCCCAAATCCATTTCATCTTAAAACCCAACCTGAGTGGTGCTGATGTAGCTCAGGAACCTTGAGGCTTCTTCATCCAGGGACTGAGCAGGGCCTGCCCAAGGCTGAAGCTCTATGTGCCACCGGGGACCCTGTGAGGGACAGAGAACATAGTCAGAGTGTAAAGATTGGGGCTCTGCGCCATGCAGGAGGAATATTGGGGCCAGGCGACCAGCATGTGGACACAGAGCCGCTGTCATTTAAGGCCATCTAAGCCACAGGAGGGCATTGTAAGAAAGTCCAGGGTCCAAGTCAAGCAGCTGGTGACAACGACCCCTGGGGACTGTCTGATCATAGACAAACACCAGCTGACTCCATCTGATGGTACCTTAACTGTGGCAGAGTACCCATGACACCACTTCTCATGCAGAGGGAAAGGTCCTTAGCATTTACTGATTTCTAAGGTTAGAACTTTAAGGTTCTGCTTCCTAAAGGGCAGTTCTGGGGTTCACAGCACCACCAAGCTAAAGTGTTAACCACATGGAGAAGAAACACACAGGTCACCTTCCCTAGCACTGGGAAAGATGGACAGTAGCACCTTCCCCTGAGCTCATGTCGGGGGGACAAGGATGCTGAACTGTGGAGGGTGGCTTTCTATTCGGGGTGGCAGCCTATACCTGTCCGCAGAGGACTTGACTACTTCCAGTACTAGGTGGTTAGTGGTGATCCTGAGCCTCAGTTACAGCAAGGGTGGGTGACGGAAAGGCTAGTAAGGCAGCAGTCTGGGAGAAACACAAGTGGGAACGGCTGTGGGGAAAAGGAAGCTTTAGTAAGAAGTCTTTGCTGAAGCTCATAGCTCCTGTCTCAGAGGGTCACCATTTGGAGACCTCCAAATAACTTCATGATTCCAAATGGAGACAAGGATCCAGAGAGACTTCTAGGGTCATAGCACAGGGGTTCCTGCAAGATAGTCAGGGTGGCCCCAAGCTCATTGCATGGTGAGGAAGGGTCACAGGAAGGCCTTAGGACCAGAGAAGAATACCATTATATACATGCATGACTCTCCAGGTAGAGACTGTGGCAAGAGCTGTCACTACCACCACCCCAACCAAGAGAAACATTTGAAAAAGTCATGAGACACATTAACACAAATATGATTGTCTTCCTTAGATGGGTCGGCCTAGGGGACTCTAGATGAAATTGAAAATGAGAAGGAGCAAGGTAAGCAGGGTCGTCAGCGTGAAGCAGATTTCTGGGTTTAGAAGAGCAGCTTCCTTCTGTGTGAGCATCTGAGATACATGTAAACACTTTGTAAGTGATGAAATACTGGCCAGGGTTGGACCGTATTAAATGTTTATCGTTGCACAGCCCACAGGCTCAGCAGCTCCCCGGCAGACCGTCCCATCCTGAAGCTTAAGATCATGAAGTTGCTCAAGAGTGAACCAGCTGCTCTGATCTCCTGCAGGCTGCCTCTTTCTCGGGGATCCGTTTGAGAGACTTTGGCCTCTGAAGGCTTAGCAGGGTGTTGCTTAGTTTATCATCCTGCTGACTTTTTCCTGAAAACCCTTGGTGGTTTTTCAGAGTCCTCACCAATGATGTATCCACTCAACAGGGCATGGTGGCATTCATCTGTAATCTCAACACTGGCCCATGCTGAGGCAGGAAGATAGCACACCCCAGATTACTGTGATGGTTAATTTCAATTGTCAGCTTGATGAGGTCTTGGACTATGGCTGCTGGGCTTCCGGGCATACCTGTGTGTGGTTATCTTGGTTAGACCAAGATGGGAGGACCAGCCTGCCCTGTGTCGCACGATTTGCAAGGCTGTGGTCGCTGAGTGCATAAAACGAAGAAGGGGCTCTGAAGACAGCTTTCATTGCTGTCTGCTTCTTGACTATGCACGCCATGTGTTCCGGGGCTTTCATCCCCTGCTGCTGTGACTTTCCCACCATAATGGTCTGTCATCTCGAACCATGCACCAAAATAAACCCTTAAGCTGCTCTTGCCAGATTATTTTACCAGAGCAGCAGGAAAGAGACTAAAACAGCTGAGTAGGGGGGAATGTAGCCAGTCCGTTCAGCGAGGCGCCTTTGCTGAGGACAGCCCTGTCTTGTAGCTGTTGTTACCCTGTGAAGGTGGAGCAGAGAACCTCAAGGAACTCTAGCTAAGCTACCTTCCACCCCTCATTGATGTTCTCTTTTTAGATGCTGATAACCATCCATTCAATCAGTATTTATCAAGCACCAGCATGGACCAGGCAAGGATAAATGTTGCCTGTGTCACATTCTTTTTTGAATGGAGGAGACAGAGCGCTTTCAGCGGTCTCTTCTGGAGCATTCACTTGCAAGAATGCAAGAAAGACAAACATCCATCAACTTTGTCAAGT
Organism: Microtus ochrogaster; assembly: GCF_000317375.1. Lineage (NCBI taxonomy): Eukaryota > Metazoa > Chordata > Mammalia > Rodentia > Cricetidae > Microtus > Microtus ochrogaster. The sequence goes on along the minus strand of NC_022034.1, from coordinate 26,549,554 downwards.
ACGTGTCTTGGGAAAACAGCAGCCAGGGCCTCAGCAGGACACTGGGAGCCTGTGCACTGAGGAACTGAAGAGGATTTCTCAGGGAGGCTGTTTACAAACGTGTGGGCAGGGTTTAAGGACGCATAGGAAAAACTGTGATGCCTATGACTCGCATGCCGTGGAACAATCTCGGTACACCGCAAATATGAAAACCGGGCTGACTGATAGGCAGGCTGGATTTTCAGGGCAGGGAGAAAGTTGGGAGGAAGAGCGGAGTCTGAGGATTTCCAAACCAGATTAAGAAGAAGCCACAGTGGACGTTCATAAACAAGGTAAATGAGCCTTGGGACAGCACAGAGATGAATAGAAACGGGGTAATTTAAGTTGTAAGAGTTGGCTGGAGACAAGCCTAAGAGATCGGCTGAGCATTTATAATTAATAATGAGTCTCTGAATGGTTATTTGGGAGTGGCTGCCAAGACACAAAGCAACTCTGCCTCTACTGGTGACACCAGAGAACCCCCTGGGGAATAAATGGTATGAGACCGACCGTCTGTAAGAGAGGAACACAGTCGATCCTTTTACAGAAGCCACCTTGTCGGACCCGTCCTCCAGTCTCCTGCCTCCTATTCTCCAAATCCACAGGGAAGGAAACTGAGGCTGGCCCCTGCAGGGAGTCCCCACTGCCCCCAGGGGTCCAAGCTGGTGCAGTACAGTGGAGGAGACACAGAAGCAAGATTTGAGCAAAGAGTCATTCATTCTTTGCTCATTCGTTCTGTGAGCATTTGTGCCTCTCACGCCAGGCTCTTTGCTCCGATTCAATGCAGGGCACAGCTGTGTCACACAACAAATGCTAGGAGTTCTCTACGGTGTATAATAGGGGCGCGAGGAACTGGGGTCCTTGAGGACTGTCCACGACCAATGCACAGAAATGCGGATGCGGATAGTGGGGAAGGGTTGCTACGGCTACAAGCCCCCCAAACACAGCAATGGCTTTCTAGAACTGTTAAAGAAATATATTCAACCCAGCAGCAACGTTGAGCCCAGGCTAGCACCCTGGAGTGACTCTGCACATCAGTAACTACGAATCCCTCTGGTTACATGTAGGCTCATCTTTCTGCAACCTGATACTTCTCATTTCCAGATAAATGTTGACCACAAAGAAGCTAAACACGGCTGTGCTGGTGGATAATGTAACTCGAGGAATCTCAGATGGAGGGCTAATAGAGACAGACCACGATAAAAAGCCCTCAGAGGTGCTCCGGCTTGCTGCTTTGGTTCTGCTGTTTAAAAAACATTTCACATAAAGCAATGTTCTTATTGGAATCAATCTGACAGCAGGTCGTGATTGTTTCCCCATGGAAACCACTAGCTTTTATCATCTCTTTCAATTATCATTTGTCTTAATTCTCCACTGCACACGTCAACATAATGTCCTTCCCAAATTCCCACAAACAGAATTCTATGAGCACCTTCAAATACCCCAGCAAGTTTAACAGAAAAGAGTAAAACCCATAATTTTCTTTGAAAAAAAAATGATGATGGTTTCGCTCCACACAATTTCCCAAATGCCAGGGTGCACTGTGTGCCTATTATCCATGTGCCTCAAATATCAAGTGACCATAACAACGCCATCTCCAGCACTCCCAGGTGGTGGGCTTGTGGATTCCCAGACCCATCTGTCCATCAGAGGACTCTCAGGCCGGCAGAGCCCCGCGGCTTAGCGGCAGCTGGCTGGGAGGAGAATCACTTTGTGTCGGTTTGTCCGCTCCCCACTGGCCTGTGTGGAAATGTCAAGTGCAGCTTTACAATGAGTTGTCACACAGAGGACCCCGCCTCCCCACCACCAAGGGAGGGGAACCCCTCTAGGCCTTTGAAATCCACGCTTACTAAGACCCAGGCCTTCCCATGGAGCCAGAATGCCGTGGGGGCGGGGGACGGGGGTGTCTCCTAACACAGAGCTTCTTGGGAGGGCAAGTTTCTGGACTCTTCAGAAACCTGTATGAGACCTTACCTAGCACTTACTCTGGGGTCTGTATTGTGAAAGGGAAGCAAACAGCTTTTTTTACTCAGAACTCCAAACATTAAGGTTCAGGACGGGAGCCGGTCCTCTGCAGAACTAGCTCCCATCACCTCCTGCTATGTTGCAGACATTGGAGGTTCTGCTTTCCAAAGGGTAAGAGCCGATCCCATGCATGCAAGGGGGCTAACTCATGATTGCACCAAGCATAGACGTGAGGTTTGGGGATATTTTTATCGTTTATTATCTCTGCATCACATTATGGTTCTTTAAAAAAAGAAAAAGGAACTGAATCTCTCAAAGCCAGGAAGCTGGATTCTAAGATTTTATTTCTAAAAGATAACGACAAATAATTAAAGCAATCTTTTAAAATTCTTCTTGCCTGCCAGCCTAGACTCATTAATTCAAGACAAAAGCCTCACACTAAAGTGGTTTTAATCAAAAAATAAAAATTTTTTAAGCAGGCCCATCCATGACCTAGAAAAAAAAAATCATCAATGCTGCCTTGCAAATGCTTTCTTTGTCTGGAAATTTAGAATAACAGTTCCCTTCCTCTCAAGCAGTTTCCTCATCCTTACAAATGATCTCATGCAGCCTGTGAGAAAGTTGTCAAACCAAAAACAGGGGCGCCGTGGATGTTGGGGTAGACACCGCTGCACTGTGAGCCGTGGGGTAGATATGATTGCACCGTGAGCCTTGGAGTAAACACGGCTGCACCGTGAGTCGTGGGGTAGACACCGCTGCACCGTGAGCCTTGGGGTAAACACGGCTGCACCGTGAGCCGTGGGGTAGACACCGCTGCACTGTGAGCCGTGGGGTAGGCAGGGCTGCGCTGTGAGCCGTGGGGTAGACACTGCTGCACTGTGAGCCTTGGGGTAAACACGGCTGCACCGTGAGCCTTGGGGTAGATATGATTGCACCGTGAGCCTTGGGGTAAACACGGCTGCACCGTGAGCCGTGGGGTAGACAGGGCTGCGCTGTGAGCCGTGGGGTAGATACGGCTGCTCTGTGAACTTTACTGTATGGCTTCACTCTGTTGCCCAGGCTGGTTTTAAAACTCACTAGCTCATACTAACCTCCAACTTGAGATGCTCCTACCTCGGCTTCCCAAGTGATAAGATATATAAGCATGCACCAGCAGCACAAACAAGTTCTGCCTGAGTTCTTTTTATACTAGGACAGGTAGGGGAAAGAGAACTTGAAGACAAAGCAAACAAAGAGGAGCATCTTATGGGCCCATCCATTCATGTTCAACCCAGTTCCTTTGGAAAGTCACTTGTAATGGGTGATTTAAACAATCAGGAGTTTTGGCCATAATAGAACATTTGGAGTCATCTTTTTATCAATGAACTCCCTAAAGCACATTTCCAAGCCCGTGGAAGGCTTTAGAACCAACCATTTTACACCAGGAGATGTGGCCAACAACGGGTTCTCCGAACCTTGGCTGTGTCCGAGGAAAGGGACCCAGTTGGACATCCTTGATTCAAACTAAACAGAACACGGAACTGAGTGTGTGTTGATATGTTGATCAGGGAAGCCAAGGCTTTCTCAGAGAAACAAACCAAAACAAGTAAAATAGATTTATTTAGCAATTTTGCGGTAATTGAGAGCATCTGTGGGTGGGCAGGGAACAATGACGGAAGGCAGCTGTTTATCCCTCTTCGGAAGAAGGAGAGGGTGACGGGATGGGAGCTGTGGGGGGAGGGGAGCCGTGCAGTGTATCTGGACAGAACATAAATCCAGCCTCGCGGAAGGGTTTGTGGGCACCAGCCCCTACATCCTAGGCTGCCCTTAGACACCAGAGTTTCCAGGACTTCTGTTCCTGTCTTGGTTCTCAGACTCAGGCAGGCCTGACTTAGAAACAGCAAAAAATCGGTCACGTGTCTTGTAGTGATTTCTCACATGCTGGTACCTTATCACAACTTATTGAAAGGAGAGTTGAGTCTCGAGTCTGGGTCAAATGGCTGAGCACACTGTCTCGCCCCTGAGCACAGCAATGAAACCTGGATGGGAGGCAGAGAGACCTCTAAAAGAAGACGAGGAAACACTTGCAGGCAGATCAGGAGGGCCTGGGGAAGGGGGCCTAGAACTCATGGAGTCAAATGTAACCTTTCATTCTTTGCCTTGGTGTGTCCCACTCAGGACTGCTAGCACAGAGAGAAAGCCCAGTGCAGACCTCCCGGTTCAGTCTAAGTGAGGGAAGGCAACTTCTGTTCCCCAGGGAGAACAGGAAATCTTCCCATCCCCCAACTTTCCCAGATCTCCATTCTTGTATCCCAACTCCAAGGCAATCCCACTAAACTGCTGAAAGCGAATGTGGAACCCAAAGGACATTTACTATTCAGAGGAAAAGACTGCTCGTGGTTTGAGCGGAAGCTGTAGCTCCAGAGAGTGGTGTGTCTGTCTCCTGATCCCGTTAGCCCTGGGCTGAGCTTCAGCCATAGGATAAGTGCACCAAAGAAAGCATGGGCAGAGTGTGGCTTCTTAATACCCAAACCTCTGTCTGTTCAGAGAGTCAGAAACCATGGGGAAGTAGGTGACACTAGGGCTACCGGGAAGAAATAGCAGCTGAGGAAATGCCACAGTTGTTTACGAAGACCAGCCCACTCCCAAACTATGCATGCTCAGATCTGACCCAAACTAGCTACTGCGGCACATACCAAGGAGCGGACCTAAAACACTACAGACACATTCCAAACATGACTGACATAAAACTCACCACCCACACAGTTTCCCATCCCAGAACCAATTGCCTGAGCAAGAACAATCTAGAAGGAGAGATGACTCAGTGGTTAGGAGCACTGCCTGCTCTTCCAAAGGTCCTGAGTTCAATTCTCAGCAACCACATGGTGGTTCACAACCATCTGTAGTGGGATCTGGTGCACTCTTGAGGAAGAGACCTGGTCTGTTGTCCTCATCAACTTAGACCATGAAACTCAATATGGACAAGTTCAACAGAAGCGCCATATATGGGGCTGCCCGTGCATGCTTCAGCACTGCCACGGCATAAAGTTCATTTTCATTCAAAAGACTTGCCTTGGCTCACAGGTCTCTGACTTTCAGTCTGGGGACAGTTGGGTCTGTGTTTCTGTGTCTGTGGAATCAGGTGAGGCAGAACACAATGATGGAGAGGCCAGAATGCTCCTCTCATGGTGGCCAAAAAGCAGAGCAAAAGGAAGGGGCCAGGTTAAGACAGTTTTTAAAGACTTGTACCCAGTAACCTACTTTCTCCAAACAGGCCTTACCTCCAAAACATAAGCCATCAGCTTAGGACCCTCAACATATGAACTTGGGAGACACATTCCATATTTAAACCATAATACCATAGAAAACTGGCTAGAACTTCATGCCTGAGCCCACTGAGAGGAGTCCCATACAAAAAATAACATTATTATCCATGGTGTTTAAACCCAGAGGCTTCTTGATTATACTCACAATGTTCAGGATGCAATCCCTAACTACTAAGTATGTGAAGAATCGGAGAACTCCCAGCTGCGATGAGAAAGGACAATCAATGGACTCCAACAAAGGCACAAAACTCAAGGAAATATTTTGACCAAGACTGACAAGCAACAATTATAGAACTCCTTTGCATAAAGCAAAAATATACGCTTCTGAAACCAATGAGAAGGAAAAAAGATGCAGCCAAGGCCTGGGTGCTAAAAAGAATGGACATTTTTGGACTATAAAAATATAGCAACTAGCATAAAATCTCAGTGGATGGACGCAGTGGCAGAAAGAATATGACATAAGAGTCAGTGGGTGCAGATGGAGCAATAGAAAGTAAAACTGAGAGGAAGAAAATGACTGGAGCATTGGATGGAAAGAGCTTGAGGTGGGGACACTGGATCGCCAGTTAGGAGTTTATACTACCCTTGCAGAGGTCCCAAGTTCTGTTTCCAGCACCCGTAATGGGCAGCTTGCAACTGCCTGTATCTCCAGCTCCAGGGAATCCCATGCCTTGAGGGCACTGGCACTCACAACAGAGAGAGAGAGAGAGAGAGAGAGAGAGAGAGAGAGAGAGAGAG
>NC_022034.1:26538467-26543412 GCF_000317375.1 Microtus ochrogaster | reverse complement strand
AGAGAAGAGAGAGAATTAAAAGTAAATCTTTTGAAAGAGCTTTAGGGACCTGTATGTCAATACTAAGAGGTCTAACATTCATAGCCCTGATATCCCAGGGAGTTAGGAGAAGAGCACAACATACAAAGTAACATTCTAAGAAATCATAGTTGAAAGACTCCCAATTTGGAGAAAATACTTATATCTAAAGCAACAAGGGGCTCAGCATACCCCTAGGAGAAACACTCACAGAATACCGCATGTGGGGCCGGAGGGTACAACCCAGTGGTAGAGCTTGCCTTGCGTGTGTGAGGCTTTAGGTTCAATCCCCACACTACCATAAAACCACAAAATGAATGATTTGACTTCCATACACATCATGATCAAACCACTACTAACACTAAAGAAAATCACAAGAAAAAGGCTGAGTCTCTGTTAATGTTGTAACCAGCAGGGCTGGGTGAGAAAGGACAGAAGCACCTCAGGCCATGGGGTAGCTCTTCCCTGGGATGCTCTCGGTCAAGCTCCAGGCCTCTTTCATTTCCACCAAGTCCATCTGCCAACTGCCTCTGGCAGCGGTGGCAGCAGCAGCAGCAGCAGCAGCAGACATACTGAAAGCCACAGCCAGAGAAGCATTTTGAACCTTCTTCCCATCAATCTGACACTGCAGGGTCATTGTACGGAGTATGTGCTGGGCAAGGGACAAGGGAAATCAAATCATCTCTGACAGGAAAAAATGCACGATGATCCGAGCAGGCCCTGATAACGTTTAGGAAGGATGGAAGGAAGGACAAGAAGAAATAAACACTCTAGATTTATTTTCAAAGTTATTCTGCTAAGTTAGAAAGAGAAGCCAAGCAAATTATAGTAGGGTTTTTTTGTGTTCTTAAACTGACATCTTTAAATTTCCCACATTTTCTGTCCATGTTGAAATGGCTCTAGTCTGGGTGAGATTGAACACCCCAAGGGAGAGCTAAGAGAATGAAATGCCATGTATTTTTGGATTTTATCACAGGCAATAAAAAGAGAAGCCAGATACCTGGAATAGATCCAGAGGGAGGCAGAGGTCTCCATTAGTTTGCATAATCCAGCTGCTATACATTATCAGCGTTCACAATGGGGGTTCAAATGTCAAATTAGGGATTTCACTGAGGCCACATAGCTGCTGGGAAAAGAGAGGCGTTTCGTTTCTTTTAGAAGTAAGTTCATATACAAACGTTTGCCTAGGAACACAAGGAAAAATTTAGGAAAGTACTAGCCATATTTTTCAGAACTGTTTTGCTGTCTGTCTGTCTCACACACATAGAGACATAAACATCCTTTTCTACATACATATATAAACTCTTCCTAACACATCAGGTACTGGGATTCTAGGAGCTTAACATCATCTAAATCAATGTCCATCTGCTAAGTCCATAGACTTGACTCAGACAGAAAGAAAAAAAAAAGCCATCAGCACCCCAAACAAAGACATTTCCTTAAAACATGGGCATCTTAGGACAGCAACCCTATAAGACCATTTCCAAGATATCCAAGTAGCTGCCAATGAGCTGATAAGGGGGCAGGGCATGAAAGCCAATGTGTGGAGTGAGCATGGAGAAGGAAACAGGAGGGGGTCTGAGCAGAGAAGGAAGGGGAGCTAACTCTCAACCCCTGCCCCTCCCCCACAGGTTCAGTTAGGACCCACAGTGGTCCACACGGGAGCTAGGGTCTCTTTATTAGCTCTCAACCACATCAGTCCTCAAACCTCAGCCAAAGCAGGAAGAGTGTTGACATTCTAGACTTTATACCAGAAGCAAGCTTTAGCCCAGCCACCAGGAGTAGGGAATGTGGCAGAAAGAACGCAGCCAAGTACAGACAGAATCCCCGAGACACAGAGTAGCAGAGTCACCCTACAGCCACTGCCATAGCTGAGAAGTGGGACGTGTGCACACACTGAGGGGAGGCAAAGCCCTCACTGGCAGTCAGTTGAAATGATGCTTGAGCAAAGTTCCACAAGGAAGGGCACGAGGAGGGCAGCTCAGGCAGGTACGAGGAAAAGAACCAAAGTACCCAGAACCCCAGCCAAGCCCATACCATTCTCCACGTGGTTAGGAGTATCACTAGTTTCCCGACAAAACTGCCATATCCCACACATCCTATTGGAAATGTCGCCAGATGCACATAGCTGTGTAAGGACACAAGTGTGCATATTAAATGTCGCCAGGTGCACCTAGCTGTGTAAGGACACATGTGTGCATCTATCAGGGTTAAATGTACACTCCTTCCCATTAGCTTTCATTTTATATTGTCCACATTTTGTAGCATTCACATTATCGCTCTCTGCCCCTTAGATACGGAGAGGGTATGTGGGAGACTCGGGAAATCCATCCTGGCACTTGGAGATAAGGCTCTAGTTCCAGGACATTCTTTGCATGATTCTATATTTGTCGGACATTTTTCTTCCTGAATGCACTATAAATTATAGTGCCTGACACATTAGAAAAAGCCCAGAGAAGGTTGTCTGTGGGCAGCTGCCAAGAGTGTGAAGCAAGGCAGGCAGGGCTGGCAGCATGCCCCGGGAACCCACAGCACTTAAGCCTCAAACCTAAATGGAAAGAAAAATCTGCCATCTTTCTCACTAAGTGCCCCTTTTCTGACCATGAGGAATTGCCAAAGGAAGCAGACCTTTCTGGGGTCAGCTAAATTGGCTTGCCGCTGTGTAACTCTCTGGATTTGGGGTTCTTTGCTGCAAGACAACGAGGCTCTCTAAAGTTGGAAGTGATGCTACCAGTGGCAATGACTTTCCCAGACCTTTCCCCCACTGCAGACAAGAGCAGAGGGAACAGATTGTGCAAATGAACAGATCAGATTGCAGCCGAGGAGATTCTGTAAGCATTTTAACAGTGTCCTCTGCTTCAAGATTGTGTCTTCTATATATGACAGGGGAGCCAAACCCATGAACTCCCAACAGTTTGGTTGCCTGAACAGGACTAATAGAATAATAATACTAGTTGACATGCCAACACGGGCAGGAGAAGTTCCACATGGCCCCACGTCTAGACGAAGAGTAACTTCATCTAGATGAAACGATCGATGCTTGCTGGGAGAGTGAGAACTAGTCTCCTGCAGGGGCGCCCACACAGGCTGTCAATCCCAAGTGCTCAGCCCTAGTCGCATGTACGTATGAGCAAAGCTAAGTGGGCTCAGTAGGTCATATAAACATGTGTGCATGCACGCACACACACACACACACACAAGTAATAATAATTAAAATGGATATCATGTATTTGGGAGGAGAGGACCCTGGGGGAATTGGAGAGGGGAGAAAAGGACGGTTCATGCACAAGGCTCTCGAAAATTAGAACTATTAAAGAAGAAAACAACAACTTTCTTTCACAAGGAAGAACTTAAAAACCAAAAACACAGACTATATGAGTATGAGTGTGTTTGTAAATCTAGAGAACACAGTCTACTTCTGGCTTTAAATTTTACTTGTCTTACGCATGTAAAGGATAATTGTCTTGTCTTGAAAGGAGCATCACACATGACCTAGACCCACTCTCATATTACAATTAAGGAAAATGAAGCTCAAAGAGGTGAAGTGACAAACCAAAGTCACACGTAGGAGGTGGCAGGGGTGACACTTGGACACTAACACCACACTTGTTCTCTATGCTGTGCTGCCCCCTTTCCAGTTTATTCTCTTTCCCACACACGATTTTCTTGGTCCTATTGACAGAACATACTAATAGCAACTCCAGAAGAGCCTCGCAAGTAAAACCACAATGTCTAGCCTGCACTGAGAGACTCCTTGGTGCAATGGGAACAAATTTATAAAACTGTTTATCCATAAGATAGGGGACATACTAAGAAACTCTGTAGTGGATCTGACAATGTCATGGATAGTTAATGCTCAGTAGTTAAGGAGGGTTAAACTGTCCACTGAAAGGACCCACGTAGGCTGATGGGTGGTGACATCAGGGTCACATGAGCCCCTGAATAACAGCAACAAATGAGACTTTGTTCTTCCCCACCTCCACCAATCCATACTGGGCATGTCACAAGAGTGAGAAATTAAAATGTGTTATTTTAATCATCTCACTTTGTACTTACTGCTTGTGATGATCTGATGCAGGGGAGTCAACTTGACTAGGCTATGAGCCTTATGAAGACACCACATGTCCTGCTTCCCATGCAATCCTCCACAGAACTGGTTCCAAGAGACATTTTTGCATTGGTTTAAATGCCAGAGAGGAAAGACCATGGTACATCTCTTGGAGTCAAGAACAGCTTTTTTATTAATTGGGGACAGGATAGGAAAATTCACTAACTGGGCTTTGTAGGAATACCTTAAAGTAGCTAAACATAACTGTTCTTTACTCAGACAGAAATAAGTTGTTATGAATTCCGGAAGTCTCTGATTCAGTTCTGTTCACATAAAAGTAAAAATCATGGGCTGGAGAAATGGCTCAGCGGTTATAAAGAGCACTGGCTGTGCTTCCAGAGAACGCTGACCTGTTCTTGCACCCATGTGACGGCTCACAGTTGTCTGTAACTCCAGGTCCAGGGGATCCAACACCCTCTTCTAGCCTCCTCAGGACCAGGCAGGAGCATTGTGCCCAGACACACATGCAGGCACGCATAAAAATAAACAAACAAATAACAATTTTTTTAAAAAGTTCAAGATGACAAATAGATTAGCCCAAACCTTGAGGAGACTTCAAGAAAGCCAATTTGTAGAACTTAAAACATACCATGAAAGATTAGCATGCATGAGCTGAGGAGATGGCTCAGTAATTAAAGTGCTTGCTGCCATGAATATTGGAGTTCGAATCCCCAGAACATAGAGAAATGACAAGTGGGTGTGGCAGCTGCTTTGTACAGAGGATCCGAGAAGCAAGCTCACTAACTAGACTAGCCATATTGTCAAGGTCACTAACTACACTAGCCATATTGTCAAGCTCACTAACTAGACTAGCCATAT
>NC_022034.1:26537487-26538246 GCF_000317375.1 Microtus ochrogaster | reverse complement strand
CACACACACACACATATGCAACCACACACATGCAAACATGCACACACATGAATACAAACAAGGGATTTCTGGGTTTGAGGCTTTAGCTCGGGTGCACTGATTTCCAAGGATGCTGAAGTTTGAACCTTCAGCATCACCAAAACCAGAAATTAATTTCATAAATGTTTAGAGGTTAAACCTTTATATACTAGTCATTATATATTATAGTGGGAACACTTTGGGAGGATGAGTCAGGGAGGCTGAGACACAGTCTCAGCTGTGCATATGTAGCTGAAGGCTGACCTCCGATCCTTCTTCCTTGGCCTCCAGAGTGCTGGAGCTTTAGGCTTACAGCAATGTGGAAACACTCCAGCCGGTCTCCACATCAGTTACCTGACATTTGGAGTATCTCTGCTGTGAGCTCCGGCTGCAAACAGCTTGGTTTATTTTCTCCTGCAATCATCTGATTCATCCCCAGACCAGCTCACATCAGTTTCATGAGTTTTTTGAATGACAACTTAATTGAACCTTAGGCAAGTCCATAAAGTGTGTGCATAGAAAAGAACAGGTTCGGTTCTGGTGAAAATAGAGTCAGTGAAGGTAGGTAATCCTGACGGTTTCTGAGATGACCCTCACAGACTCATGTGTTCATAAAAATGGCGTCAGTGAAGGTAGGTACTCCTGACAGTTTCTGAGATGACCCCCACAGACTCATGTGTTCATAAAAATGGTGTCAGTGAAGGTAGGTACTCCTGACGGTTTCTGAGATGACCCCCACAG
>NC_022034.1:26531824-26536926 GCF_000317375.1 Microtus ochrogaster | reverse complement strand
AGAGGCAGGCGGATCTCTGTGAGTTCGAGACCAGCCTGGTCTACAAGAGCTAGTTCCAGGACAGGCTCCAAAGCCACAGAGAAACCCTGTCTCGAAAGAAAAAAAAAAAAAGAAGAAGAAACCAACTGGAAACTGGAAAGGGTGGGAGATAAAGTTTCAATGGGTTTTTGCAAGAGAGGTTGTAAGGAGATATTGGCAAATGAATATGCTTGCCCATCTTCAGCTAGAGTAGAACTCATGCCTCTGTGATCTACCTACCTTTTGCTACCTTTTCCATAACCTGCCTAATTACTGCAAGTGGGTGAAAGTGGCTACCAGGCTCTGACCCAGCTTGTTAACAGGATAGCCATGAGGACTGCACAAATGCTAGCCAGATATGCTGCAGTACCATTGACCCACACAGGAAGATGCCAGCCCAGTGTGAATGTATGACCGGAGAAACAGAACTATAAATCAACATGGACGCGAGATGGAAGAGATGCCCCATGACTTCCTTTATTTACTTTCACAAGAACTGAAACTGTCAACCTTCAAAGATTTGCTTAGCATTGACTAGTTTTACAGCATAGAAACAAGCGCTCGTTTACAAATGAAATAACACGAAAATCAGTCGCATTGGGTGGCTGGGCACGGGCTTCTATTCTGAAAAGAAAAAGGAAATACAGTTCCTCTTCCTGGTATAGCATCCAGAGGCCAAGGCACACAGACCTGGCTCTCTGTAGGATGAGGATCTCAGGGCTAGGAAGCCATAGTTGAGCCCAGCCTGGCAGGGAATGGCCCCCACCCTACAGTCTGTGGTCCACAGCAGCGCGCTTCGCCTCTCTGGAGTTTCATTTAGTTAAACCCAGCCCACAGGAAAGAGAGTCCTGAAGAGAAATGGCGGTCGTATGGAGGCCACTCTCAGCGAAGAGAACCAGCCTTCTGAACCCCATCTGCCCGTGTCTTAGCCTGGCACCCACCTTCCTGACTAGTGACCCTTTACAGAAATCCCTGGCCAGGCGAAACATCTTTGCTCTGGAAGTCCCATGAGTCACTCTGAACCTCTTCCACATTGAGAGTTTACAGCGTCAAGAGGGTCACAGCTGCCTTCACGCCTGCACAGTGGAACTAACTGCTTCACCTAGTCAGGGGTTTCTGTGAAGGGTCACTCCTTGGGGACGTGAGTGTTAGGTTAAAACATGGGCAGTTGCGGTTGAGCAGGTGTGACTATCAGCAAGTGAGTGTGTATAAGTGTGTGAGTGTGGTTGTGCATGTGAGCTGTACATAAGAGATTGTGTGTGAGCGGGTGTGGATTTGAGTGTGTGAGAGTGTGGACCGTGCTTGGGTGTGTGTCTGTTGGTCTGCCTGAGTGCCCGTGAGTGAGAGTGTTTATGTATGAGTGTGTGTGCGTGTGACTGTATATGTGTGTGTGTTATGCATGTGTGAAGTATGTATGTATATATGCATATGTGAATGCATGTGAATTTGTGTATGACTTCAATATTCTTCAACACTTTCCGTAGCATGAAATTCTCTTCATTGTATTTTTGTAATTAAAAAAAAAAACAGTGAAGGACCACTGCTGTGAATCAGTCCATGTCTTTATCACCCATGTATCGGCAATGCCCTGAGGACATCTGAGGGGGACCAGACAAGTGTCCCCAGACAGTTTCCCCACTCCGTTGCCCCTTCTCTCTCTCTCTCTCCCTCCCCCCATCTCATTTTTGTTGCAGACTGCAATCTGTTCCTACTTCTTCACTTCTATTTTTAAACTGAAATTTTTGGTTTGAAAATAGCTCTAACCTAAGAAATCCTTGGATAAAAGACATAGAAAATTGAATTTCCAATGTCCCTTACCCCACTCCTTCCATGTCTGTATGGTCTTGTTATTAAAGCATTAGAAAGAAAGACACAGTACTCTCTGGTTTTACTGTGAACTTATTGACTGCACATGTGTGCTGTTTTAACTCTCAGGACTGGGTCTTTCCTCTATTTCAAAATACAATTTCTACAAGCACACTGTACATCTTCTCATGCTTTTTGTCTCCGTGCATCACAAGGAAGAAATTGATGCTGTGTGTGTTAAATAATGTCAATCTTCTCTGGCTCCGTTTTTGTAAATAAGAACATTCCTTGTCCAAGAATAAGATCCAGGCGTCAGGTTTTCCAAAACAATCTCTGTATCCAGGGTACCCAAATAAATTCAAGCCATTTCAGTTTCAAAGCTCACGTAGCTGCCTGCTCCTGATTGAGGGACCTTTAAGAGCACATTAGTTAAAGAAGCTAGGTTCCCCCCCCCTCCTATTTTTGTGCAAAATGAATATTCGCTACTCAAAAGAACATTCCCCATCATGATTACATAATCAGCTCAAATTTGTTTTTAAGCAATGTAAGGCACACTTGAAATTCTACCTAACAGAAATAGCTAACGCCAAACTCTAAAATATGTTAGTTGACTTGCAAAGTATCTTAGATGGCCCACTTCAGTACAGAGCCTGAAATCCACAGGAATCAACATAGTTCTCTGCAAACTAGATTTCAACAGTAATAACCGATAGCAGAGAGTAGAAATGACATCATCTGACCTCGGCCAGGCCCGGTCACATGCTCATTTCATCCTGAACCAGGAATGCAGCCAGGCTCCCCATTGATGGAAGGGGACAATGACCACCACACACAAAAGCCTACGTAAGCCCCGGTGGGGTAACAACAGTGCAGACCTTTGTAAGGTAGGAAGGGCTGGCTGGGCCTCCACACAAAACCCACTGCAAACACAAGAAGTCATTTAGGGAAGAATGAGAATGAGGAAGTGTAGCGGAAATCCTAAGCCGGTGTGAGCCGAGTGAGAAGTCGCTGGTCTAAGAGATGCGACATGCAGACACTTGTTTATTTGTCTGTAACAAAACCTGGTGCTCTGTGCCATCCTTTCCGCCAAAACTGAATACATTAGCGCCAGCAAGTTCATAATGGTACCTTGAGGTCTCCTTCATCTCCAAACACAGGGCTGGGTGTGCCAGACTCTGCAATGCATTGCTAGGCCTGAAAAGCTTTGGGAACTTCTGAGAGGCCACGCCAGGAGCCATGTAGCTAGGCAAACACACGGACTGCACATCCCTGCTGAACTTGGTCATGCCGATCAGTGAGTACCAGTGGCTGGGGTACCAGAGCCGGCTGATGGTTCACTTGTCTTTATCTGAATGGAAGAGATCATGAGGCCTCACATCTGTTATTCACTTGTGGGTTCCTAGGAATCTTTCTAAGTCACATAGCACAAAATGTGCCATTTTGAAGCGTGCATTCCAACAGAGTGTGTATGTATACAAGTTGTGCGAACACCACCATGGCCACTGCCAGACTGTTTTTATCTTCTCAAGAAGAAACCATTCCCAAGGGCCATCATTTCTATCCCTCCCTGCGCATAGCTCCTGACTGTACATTTGTCATTGGATGGAATACACAATCTTCGTGTGACTGTTTTCATTCACTTAACACAGTGTTTCACGGTTTATCTGCATTTTAGCACACCTCAATACTGATAATACTGGTTGGCTAAACCACATTTTACTTATTCATTTATCAGTTGAGAGACACTCTGGTGGTTTCTTATTTCTGGATATTATAATATTGCTCTCTTTCTGCACAAGCTTTGTGTAAAAAAAAAGTACATTTTATAGGCTTGGGAGATTATTCAGTGGGCAGAGCATTGCCTTGCATGCATAGGACCTGTGCTCAAGGACCCATAAACCGTGTAAAGCCAGGCATGGTGGCACACTTTGTAAGCCCTGTGCTCCCGTGAAGACATGGGAGATGGGTGCAGGAGAATCCCCAGAAGGTCATGGGTCTGTGAACCTGGCACGTGCAGTGCTAAACAGCAGGAGACTCTATCTCAAAAGAGACAAAAAGCAAAGCTAGACACAGAGGATTTCCCGCGACCTCCACATGCTTGCTAGAGCAGGGGTCTAGTCTAACAGTCGAACCCTTGTCTAGCACACAAGTTCTGGGTTCGATCCCCATTACCACCAAAGAATAAACACCGTTCTGCTTCCTGCCACTGAGGCAGCATAGTTCATCACTAGGCCAGGCCTGCAAGGGGAGGGGAAGCCGGGAGATAAATCACACAAGCTCATTAAGACCAAAAAGGGCATATGCTGGACATTTGTTTGTTAGAAGCTCAGAGAAGAGAGGGTTGTGAGAGACTGGAAGCTTGATAATGGAAGAAAAGAACTGGGGGGTTTATGAGAGAAGGCAAGAACTGTCAGTAGGAGCCTGAGAAGAAAGGACAGCCACTAAGACCCCACAACTGGGAAAACTTCGAAGAATTGATTTTAGAATGGTGCTTGGTTTGAACTGATTGATCTCTCTAGGCCTGCGTTGGTATAAGAAATGGCCCATGCAGGTCAGAGAAGAGAAACTGAACTAGACATAGGAATTAGAGATGTGGCCTGAAAATGCAAGCCAGACCTTATCAGAATATTATACAGAAGGAAAGATACCAACTTCCCACTGTGTGGTTTGTGCCATTTGCATGTAGTATTAAGGGAACAGCAACCCCAATAACTCTGTCTGACAATCTGGCAGTTATTTCAGAAGTCAAGAGCAGGTCCTAGTAGGCCAAACCAGTTGTAAACCACTTGATGATCACAACAGAGCTATGGTCACTCGACAAAGACCTTTAAGACTTTATGGAGGTGGTCTCATGAATTCTCAGCATCTTGTTGAAAGTCTAGGATCATTCTCTTCATTTAGCAGACAACACAACTCTGGGATGAGTATCTCCAAGACTTGCTGGGACCCTTGAAGTTGTGTCTTCACATCCACACCAAACAGTTATACTCAGGTGGTCTGAGGCCACAGCCACAAAAGAGACTAGCACCCCACTCTCTAGGACCTCCATAGTGGGACAAAACCCTGGACCCCTCTCCCAACTGGCTCTGCTTCTCTAGCCAGCCAGCAGAAGAGTTTCCTGAAAGTAGGCTGCCCCAGTACCCACCTCCATGCACCAGACCCCACAAACTACTAGCCCCATCCCACCTCCAAACTTGCCTTCCTCCTGTAACCTGGTGGTACTCTGAAACACAGCTTGCTACAACACTGAGGAGACCAAGAGAGAGGCCCAAAAGAGC
>NC_022034.1:26529502-26530804 GCF_000317375.1 Microtus ochrogaster | reverse complement strand
GGAAGATGTGCTCCAGACACTAAGAAGCCACAGATGCAATACTACTATACTCACCAAAGCTTTCAATCATCATTGATGGAGAAAACAAGATGTTCCATGACCAAACCAGATTTAAACAATACATAGCCTACAGGAAGAACTAGAATGAAAATCCCAACTCAAGGAAGCTAACTGCACCCACAAAAACATAGGCAACAGATAACCTCCCACCAGCAAAACCCAAAGAAGGAAAAAAAACAAATACTACTACCAAAAATAATAAGAATTAACAACCACTGGTCATTAATACCTCTAAATATCAATGGACTCAATTTACCTATAAAAGACACAGGCTAAGAGAATGGATATGAAAACAAGATCCAGCCTTCTGCTGTATACAGGAAACACACCTCAACCTTCAAAGACAGATATTACCTCAGATTAAAGGGTTGGAAAAAGGTTTTTCAATCAATTGGATCCAAGAAACAAGCAGGTGTAGCTATCTTAATATCTATCAAAATAGACTTCAAACTAAAACCAATCAAAAGAGATGGAGCACACTTTATACTCATAACAGGAACAATTCATCAAGATGAAGTCTCAATCCTGAATGTCTATGCCCCAATACAAGAGCACCCACATATGTAAAAGAAATATTACTAAAGTTTAAGTCACACATCAAACCCCACACACTAATAGTAGAAGACTTCAACACTCTACTCTCACCAATGGATAGATCAACCAGACAGAAACTTAGCAGAGAAATAAGAGAACTAACAGATGTCATGAATCAACGGACTTAACAGACATCTATAGAACATTTCACCCAAACACAAAAGAATATACCTTTTTCTCAGCACCTCATGGAACCTTCTCTAAAATTGACCATATACTCGATAACAAGGCAAACCTCCAAAGATACAAAAAAATTGGAGTAATCCCCTATATCTTATTGGATCCCATGGTTTAAAGTTAGAATTGAACAACAACACTATTCTCAGAAAGCCTACAAACTTATGAAAATTGAACAGCGAACTATTGAACCATCCCTGGGTCAAGGAAAAAATAAATTAAATACTACCTAGAATTCAGCAAAAATAAAGGCACAGCATACCCAAACCTATGAAACACTATGAAATCAGTCCTAAGAGAAAATTTCATAGCACTAAGTGCCCACATAAAGAAAGTGGAGAAAGTCACATCTGTTAAGATGACTTAACAGCACATCTGAAACTTCTAGAACAAAAAGAAACAGATGCACCCAGGAGAAGTAGAAGACAGGAAATAATCAAATTGAGGGCTGAATCAACAAAATAGAAACAA
>NC_022034.1:26522475-26528351 GCF_000317375.1 Microtus ochrogaster | reverse complement strand
GTTGTCCACTCTCTCCATATCCATTCAACATAATTCTTTAAGTTCTTGCTAGGGCAATGAGACAACAAAAGGAAATCAGGGAGATTCACATTGGAAAGGAAGAAGTCAAACTTTCGTTATTTGCAAATGATATGATATTATGTATAAGTGACCCCAAAAATCTACCAGGGAACTCCTACAGCTGATAAATACCTTCAGTGATGTGGAAGGATACAAGATCAACTCAAAAGATCAGTAGCCTTCTTATATACTAATGATAAAGAAGCTGAGAAAGAAATCAGAGAAGCATTACCTTTCACAATAGCCACAAATAGCATTAACTATCTTGGGGTAACACGAACCAAAGAAGTGGAATACCAATTCAACGAGAACTTTAAGTCTTTGAAGAAAAAAATTAAAGAAGATACCAGAAAATGGAAAGATCTCCCATGCTCTTGCATAGGTAGGATCAACACAATAAAAAATGGCATACCTACCAAAAGCAATCTATAAATTCAATGCAATCCTCATCAAAATCCCAACACAATTTTTCACAGACATTGAAAGAACAATAGTCAACTTCATATGGAAAAAAATAGCCAGAATACCCAAAACAATCCTGTACAATAAAGAAACTTCCAGAGGCATCACCATCCCTGACATCAAGTACTATTTCAGAGCTACAGTAATAAAAACAGTTTGATACTGGCATAAAATTAGAGAAGTTGAAAAATAGAATTTAATCAAAGACCCAGATATTAATGCACACACCTATGAACAACTGATTTTTGACAAAGAAGCTAAAATTATACAATGGCAAAAAAAAAGCATCTTCAGCAAATGGTGCTGGCATAACTAATGTCAACATGTAGAAGAATGAAAATAGATTCATATCTATCCCCATGCACAAAACTCAAGTCCAAATGGATTAAAGAGCTCAATATAAATCCGAGAACACTGAATCTGATAGAAGAGAAAGTGGGAAGTAGTCTTCAACGCATGGATACAGGAGACCACTTCCTAAATATAACCCCAGTAGCACAGACAATGAGAGCAACAGTGAATAAATGAGACCTCCTGAAACTGAGAAACTTCTGTGAAGCAAAGTACACAGTCAATATGATAAAAAGGCAGCCTACTGAATGGGAAAAGATCTTTACCAACCCCACATCAGACAAAAAAACTGGTCTCGAAAATATAAAGAACACAAGAAATTAGATATCAAAATTCTAAATAAGCCAATTTAAAAAATGGGGAACAGAATTAAACAGAGAATTCTCAATGGAAGAATCTCAAATGGCCAAAAGACACTTAAGGAAATGTTCAACATCCATAGCCATCAGGGAAATGCAAATCAAAACAACTCTGAAATACCATCTTACACCTGTCAGAATGACCAAAATCAAAAGCACCAATGATAGCTTATGCTGGAGAAGATATGAAGTAATGGGAACCCATTGCTCGAGGGAATGCAAACTTGTAAAGCCACTTTGGAAATCTGTATGGCAGTTTCTCAGAAAATCCGAAATCAATCTACTTCAGGATCCAGCAAAACCACTCTTGGGCATATACCCAAAAGATGCTCAATCTTACTACAAAGACATTTGTTCAACTATGTTCATAGCAGCATTATTTGTAATAGCCAGAACCTGGAAACACCTGAAGAATGGATAAAGAAAATATGGCACATTTACATATTAGAGTATTAGTCAGAGGTTAAAAAAAAATAACACCTTGAATTTTGCATTCAAATGGATGGAACTAGAAAACACCATCCTAAGTGAGGAAACCCTTGCTCAAAAAGATGAATATGGTGTGTACTCATTCATAAATGGATACTAGCCATAAACAAAGGATATTGGGCCTATAGTTCATAATCCTAGAGAAGCTAAGTAATAAGGTAAACTCTAAGAAAAACATAAATAGATCCACCAGGAAAATCGAAGTAGACAAGATCACCCGAGTATAGGGATGGGATGGGGGGGGGGAGAATGGAAGGGGAAGAGGAGGGAAGAAGGGGAGGGGCGAG
Organism: Microtus ochrogaster; assembly: GCF_000317375.1. NCBI lineage: Eukaryota > Metazoa > Chordata > Mammalia > Rodentia > Cricetidae > Microtus > Microtus ochrogaster. The sequence continues at coordinate 26,526,343 of NC_022034.1, read as the reverse complement.
GAGAGCTTGAGGGAACAGGATAGCAAAGATGGAGGAAGGACAGAGCTGAGAGCAAGGAAAGAGATATCTTGATTGAGGGAGCCATTATGGGGCTAGCAAGAAACCTGGCTCTAGAGAAATTCCAAGGAATCCACAAAGATGACCCCAGCTAAGACCCTAAGCAATAGAAGAGAGGGTGCCCAAATTGGTCTTGCCCTGTAGTCAGACTGATGAATATTTTAAATGTCACCATAGAACCTTCATCCAGCAACTGACGGAAACAGAGGCAGAGACCTGCATCGGAGCACTGGACTGAGCTCCCAAAGTCCAGTTGAAGAGTGAGAGGAGTGAGAAGATGAGCAAAGAGGTCAACACCATGATGGATACACCAATGAAATAATCTACCTGAGCTAGTGGGAGTTCACCAACACCTGCCGGACTGGGAAGGCACAAGCATAGGACCAAACTAGTCCCTCTGAATGTGGGTGACAGTTACATGGCTGAAGCAGAGTGACGGGCCACCGGCAGTGGCACCAGGATTTATTCCTACTCTGTATACTGGCTTTTGGGGAACCTATTCTCTCTGGAGGGATACCTTGCTCAGTCTAGATATAGTAGGGAGGGCCTTGGACCTTCCCCAAAGCAATAGGGGTGGGATATGTGGAGGGAATGGGAGGAGGGAAGGGAGTGGAAACTGGATTTGTATGTATAATGAGAAAAGGACAATTTGTTTTCTTTTTAAAAAAATTTAAAAAGTCAGGAACAAACACTTCATGAGCCAAGAGCAAAATTAAGGCTATTACTTAGGTGCTTATTAGACAAGATAAAAGAACCATTTTACATTTCTAGTGAAGAATGCAAGCCATAACAGCAATTAGACACAGTTTTTAGTAATGCAGACATACTAATGAAAAACTAGAACTTTTATTATTTATTTTGTCTCAAGGGTATTCAGGATTGATGTTTCTAACATTAAAATGTCTGCAAATGTCTGCCTGTAGAAGTAATTCTAAGCTCACAGACCACACAAGGACAGGTACAGGGAGGATGTGGCTCCCAGCCTGATCTTGCAGTCTGAAGCAAGTAAATGCTGGTTGCTTTGTGCCAAGATCTGCAGTGTTTCACCCTGTGTTGAAAATGAGTGACCTCAAAGGGAATGAAGAGCAGCACCGAACAGATTCAGGTGGTTTCAAACCCACTGGCTAGTGCCAGGAGCGATAAAGAGAAGCATTTTTGCAGCCAGTATTGAGTGCCTACTATGTGCTAATACGATCTCAGTCAGTTTGTAGATCTGTGAGCAAGTCAGAAGAGCCCTCTAAATTCATGGGGGTGAAACTGCAAAAGAAAGAGAGAGACAGAGAGAGAGAGACAGAGAGAGAGAGACAGACAGAAAGAGAGACAGAGAGACAGAGAGAGAGAGAGACAGAGAGAGAGGCAAGGCAGAGAGAGATAGACAGAAACAGACAGAGACAGACAGACACCCAGAGAGAAACGGAGACACACAGAGAGAGGCAAGGCAGAGAGAGAGATACAGAGACACACAGAGAGAGCGTGGTGGTGTTATAGAAACAATAAATGTACTGAGTGGGAGCTGGGCTCTCCCTGAGTAAAGCAGAGGGATACAATGTGCTCTTCTCCACATAATCATCGGTCCAGGTTTCATCAGATGTGTCATATTTTTCCCAAATAAATAGGGGTGAACTAGATTCTCATTTATTTTGATCTGCCTGCCCGGCATATTAGTAGAGTGGACCACCTTTAGCTATGTGTATATTATTTCTGTCGTTTCGTTCTTTTGTACTTTGGGGATTTTTTTGTGATAATGAAATCTTTCCTGCAAAGTTGGGCGTTACTTGCCCTGAGTGAGCCCTCTGTCCCTGAGCTGCCTCCGCAGGCATTTCTTCCAGTGGTAACCCCTGCCAAACCCTTGCTTGTTTTTCATTTCTCCCCTTTCTTCCTGTTGGTGGATAGCTGACTTCGCATGACTGCATCCAAGTACCGGGCTGAAGCAATTGAAGGATTGATGTCCCTGCTCCTCCTTGTTTCAAAGGTGTCAATCTAAAGAGGATGTGGCTGGGCTACATAATTCCCATCATGGCACCAGAATGCAGGGAAAAGGAGCAGATGGGAAGAGGCCAAGGCAAAACAGAGGCCCCTAGGGCCCGCAGTGATCTAGTTCCTCTAACTAGCATTGGCTTCCTTGTGTGCAGAATGAGGACTGTTCCTACCGAGCACAACGGACTCTTCCCAGTTCATTTAAAGTATGTGCTGCTTGAAGGAATTGTATTCCCCACAATGCCAGGCAGAAAGTTCATGTGTACGTGTTGTTTGATAGGCTAGACTGAGCTTATCTTTAAAAGGCATGTAAAGTACTGAGTATAATAATATTCACTCAGCTTGGCTAAAATAAGGACGATTCAGCCAGAAAATCAATCTATCAATTAACTCTTTAACCTGAGCGCTCCAGTCGACCTCCCTTGAACTAAGGGAGTAGTAGAATGTTTATATAGCAGCTAATTGACTTATAAATACTTTTGAGGAAAAATTACATTGCCAAGACTTAGAATCACATTACAACACTACTACAAACCAAAATTATTCAATAGCACTTTGTTGTAAGTTTTTAAAAAAAAACAACCTTATGCTTAGTTTTGAGGAAACAAAATTACAGCAAACACTGGGCCTCAGTAGCCACACCTGTAACTTTCTGACAGCGCAGAGCAGTGACTATTTCAGAAGTGTGTCCCCGTGCCCTGCAGGATGCCTGCTGGTGTTTCTGCCTCCGGGCTCTCATTTCATCCTTGCAGAAGCCCTGTGCGGTATGCACTGTTGTGGGATATTCCTTTACACAGTGTGAAGATGTGTCGCTGTGAATGGCTTAATAAAGAGCCAACTGGCCAACAGCCAGGCAGGAAGAGGTTAGGTGGGACTTCTGGGGACAGAGAGGACCCAGAGAAGAAGAAATGTAGAGTTTCCAGCTGGATGCAGAAGAAGCAGGACATGCAGGAGGAGAGGTAAAAGCCACAAGTCACAAAACAGCGTGTAGATGAATAGAAATGGGTTCATTTAAGTCACAAGAGTTAGTTAGAAACAAGCCGAAGCTAAGACCCAGCTTTCATAATTAGTAAGTCTCCATGTTGTTTCTTTTTTGAGCTGGCATACCAAAAAACAAAAACAACCAACTACAATGTATTACTACTCTTCTTTTGCAAAGAAAGGAAGCAGGGGCTGCAGAGGTGGCTCAGCAGTTAAAGAGTGTTCACTGCTCCTGCAGGGAACCCAAACTTCTCCTTCAGTTCCAAGCACCCACATTTGGGCAGCTCACTGATTGGGATTTCCCTCTGCATGCTGTGAATATGTTTTATTACCATTGGTTAATAAGGAACCTGCTTTGGGCCTATGACAGGGCTGAATAGAGTAAGGCAGAAATTCTAAGCAGAGATGGAGGAGAGAAGTAGGCAGAATCAAGGAGATGCCATGTAGCTGCCAAAGGAGAAAGACACCTGCCCTAGAACCTTACTGGTAAACCATTAGCCTTGTGGTAAAATACAAAGTAATAGGAATGGGCTAATTTAAGATACAAGAGTTACTTAATAAGAAGCCTGAGCTAACAGGCTGAGAAGTGTTTTAATTAATGTTGTAATATGAGCAGCAGGGCTGCATCCCCAGCACCCTAGCCACCTGCTAGCTTATGCCCAGAAATAATTACACGGACACTGTATTCTTTTAAACACTGCTTGGCCCATTAACTCTAGCCTTTATAGGCTAATTCTCATATCCCAATCAACCCATCTCTAATAATCTGTGTAGCATCAGTCTTACCGGGAAAGATTCTAGCCTACGTCCATCCTGGGTCTGAGCTTCATGCGTCTGCCTCAGAGAGCAGAGC
>NC_022034.1:26519111-26522310 GCF_000317375.1 Microtus ochrogaster | reverse complement strand
TTTATTTTTTAACCAATGACCTTCCTCCATCAAATTAATATAGTTTTGTGTGATTATTTTGGGTCTGGGCAGCTGGGAAACAAACAAGCAGCCTCTGCCAACAAAATAGCACCAACGTGAGGCAACTATGTTCACATAAAACCTGAGAGAGCTTAAAAAGGAATTCTAGACACAAAAGAACAGGGTTTAGCACAGCTTCTTCGTAGCCATATTTTTTTTCAGATGGGGCTCTGTCTACTGGAGGCAAGCAGGGTTGCCACGTCTCCTTTAAGAGAAGTCTTCCTGACTCAGCATTGGCAGCAAAGCTGCACAGCTTCTTTAGGGTAGGGCTTCCTAGCTAGTGCTAGTTGCATGAACAGCTCTGGCTCTTTCAAGAGGCCCATTACTTAAATGGGGTCTGTGAGCAGCCTGTTACAAACTTCTTAATAGACCCCCTATGAACCTGGAGTTGGGGCAGTGTACATAACTCTCAGAGGCAGTGAACATGCCTCAGCCATGTTGGGCTGGGCAGAGCCAATAGGCAGGGATGCAGAGTTGGTCCTAGCCATGCCAGCTTAGCATTTTTAAAAAAGCACTCCTGGTCAGAAAATAATTTAAGATACACATGCAATAAAGACAAATTCAGATTAAAAAGACCTCTGAATGGGTCACAGTGTTAGAGAAATGTATATAGGCTTGAGAGAGAGATAGGAAGAGGAGTATAGATGGTTATAATATAAAAGAGTACAGACAGTCAGAGATTAAAGGAGTAACGATAATAAAATAAACATTAAACTTATAGAAAAACTAATAGAGTAAGAATAATAGGCCACATAAAGATGAAATATACACAGAGAGCTTTATTATGCATATTATTGTGTTTTCTGTAAATTTTTTGACTGTGAATGAGCTAAGTACAGAGAGTCATTTTATTGTAGGGGCTGCTAAGCTAAACCAACATGAATGTTTTAAAGGTCTCTTGACTTAAATTTGGGTCTAAGGATATTTTGTTTTAGAAAAGAGGTTCTGCTTCTAGGCTAATATAGTTTGATGGACCAAGATCCTCTGAAAGGTCTCCATAACCCCCCTCAAAAAATACTTCGCCCAACAAAAAGCAGGAAGCAGTTTGAGAGAACTATGCCTAAATTCCCAAATATTGTCTATAAATGTTTGTTTACATTTAAAGGGGGATGTGATATAGAGATGAATATTTTGTATTTGTATGGATCTTGATCTATATATTTTTAAACACGCTGTAAACTGTTCAGAGGTTTTCTTCATCTTTGAATCTATCTCTACTACATATCTCTTTTTCTGACTGCGTGAATCTTTAGTTTGCTAAGCCATGGGGCTAGGATTAAAGCCATGACTTTAACAGCTGGATCTCTTCCATTTCTTAGCTTTCTGAGCGTCTAGCCTCATGGTGGAGGTACTGGCTGGAGCCATGTTTATTGCCAGAACTGTATGGAGTTTCAAGGTCCCTGTCACCACCAAGAAGCATGCTGTCAGCTATTCATAAACAAACACCATTTAAATATTTGGTGTTGGGACCTCTTAAAAGAGCTGCAAAGTTTTTGCAGCTAAAGCTGAGTCAGGAAGCTTCTCTTAAATGAGGTGCGTTTGCCTCTAGCAAACAGAGCCACCCGAGAAAATGCTGCTACCAGGAAGCCATGCTTAACCATGTCCTTTTGTGTCTAGAATTCCTTCTTAAACTCTGTCAGGTTTTTTGTGGATGCAGTTGTCCACACTGTCACCATTTGTTGACAGAGGTTTCTGTCCCGCCCAGTCCCGCAGCCATTCCATCTCAAGACACACACAGAGGTCTTACATTAATTATAACTAATTCTTACATCTTAAATTAGCCCATAATTCTTGTTTGTATTAGCCACATGACTTGGTACCTTTGTCAGTGAGGGATTCTCATCTTGCTTCTCTGCGGTTGGATGACGACTGCAAACTGAGTCTTTCCTCTTCCCTGAATTCTTCTGTTCTCATTGCCCTGCCTCTACTTCCTGCCTGGTCATTTCACCTATACTTCCTGCCTAGCTACTGGCCAATCAGCATTTTATTAAAACAATGCAAGTGACAGAGTACAAGACTATTGTCCCATAGCACATGGTAAAATACGAAATAATAGGAATGGGTTAATTTAAGATGTAAGAGTTAGTTAATAAGTAGCCTGAGCTAATAGGTCAAGCAGTGTTTTAATTAATAAAGTTTTTGTGTGATTATTTTGGATCTAGGCAATTGGGAAATGAACAAGTAGCCTTTGCCAACAACTTGCAGTCACAGTGGTTTGTAACTCCAGAGGGTCCATTGTCCCTGGCCTTGGAGGGCACCTGCACTTGTATGCACACACCCACAGTTAGACATGCACACCCATACATAATTAAAATACCAAATTTCAACTTTTCTTTAAAAAAAGAAACTGAAATTCAGAAAACATACATCTCTTGTTCAATGTATGTGTTTGTGTTTCCACACATTCAACATGCATGAGAGCAGAATTCAACCTTCTGATCTCAAGCATAAAAATAGGATCTTTAGGCCTAACATATACAGGTCCCTGGGTTTGACTTCTAACACAGAAGTCCAGAAAATCCATAAGTCCATCTCACAGGCAAGCTACGTTTATCAGATTATTTGTATGACATTTGAATAAATCTATGCCTCAGGAATCCTGGGATCTCGTGTATTATTCTTCTTCTTCCATACGTCACTCTCAAGAGAGCTGACAGAGAGACCACTTCTAGAACCTCATCACTCTGAGCTCTGAGTGGCCATGCATTTTACTAAACAGGATGTTTAAGTGATTCTTTGTTCTACACTCAGAGTAGATGAGAAATAAACTAAATTGCTTGCTGTCATATTGTGCATACAAGCTTCAAATATGGCCACTGACCTATGGCCATATTCTAGAACTCCACTGGGAAGTCATTCCCTTAATTCCAAGTAAAAATGAGAAAATGATCACTGTGATGTTGGTTTCAGACATGATATTTGACTCTAGGGGCCTTCCACTCTTTTATATTCATGGCTTTTTATTTTAGAGATTCAGTGTGTGTGTCTGTGTGTCTGTGCGTCTGTGCGTCTGTGTGTGTCTATCTGTCTGTGTGTTTGAGTGTATGTGTGTGTCAGTCTGTGTGTCTGTCTGTGTGTGTGTCTGTGCGTCTGTGTGTGTCAGTCTGTGTGTCTGTCTGTATGTGTTTATGTGTGTGTG
>NC_022034.1:26511795-26519011 GCF_000317375.1 Microtus ochrogaster | reverse complement strand
TTTATGTGTGTGTGTGTTTGTGTGTATGTGTGTCAGTCTGTGTGTCTGTCTCTGTGTGTGTCTGTGCGTCTGTGTGTGTCAGCCTGTGTGTGTTTATGTGCGTGTGTGTGTTTGGATGTGTGTGTCAGTCTGTGTGTCTGTCTGTGTGTGTGTTTATGTGTGTGTGTATGCGTGTGTGTTTATCTGTGTGCCTGTCTCTATGTATATGTCTGTCTGTGTGTTTGTTTGTATGTGTGTGTCAGTCTGTATGTCTGCCTTCGTGTGCTTATGTGTGTCTGTGTCTGTGTGTGACTATGAGCACATGCATGCTAATACTCTTGGAAGTCATAAGAAAGAATCAGATTCCCCTGGAGCCAGAGTTACAGACAGTTGTGAGCTGCCTGACATGGGTGCTGGGAATCAAACTCCAGTCCTCTAGAAGAGCAGCAAGCACTCATCACTGCTGAGCCATCCCTTCACTCCTTTGCTTTCACAGCGATTTTAATAATTGGCTTCGTCCATAGGCCCTGAGCAGAGTGAGCATAGCAATGTCAACAAGAATCACTGTGTCTATCAGATTCCAGGACTGGCTCCAGCACAGTTCGTAAGTTACACAGTGAGTCTGTTTGTATTGATGAGTGCTGCTAGATATAGACGGCTGCTTCATTTCAGATCTCAGCCCCTGGAAACCAATAACTGTGCTTCCTTCATACTGTCAAACAACCAATCAGCCAGCAGCTTAAAACAGAGCCTAGACTGTGTCCACATAGACATGCGTGATTGAGAGTTACATTCTGTGACGACCTTGTCCTGTTCATCAAACATTCCAGCTGTCTTCTGGTACATGGTAAGATGGTACTGCTGGCCTTGGGTGACTCTGGACATGGTTTTGTGTGCAAGAGAGAGATATGTCACTTCCAGGCTAGGTTCCTTTCAATGTATTTATGTGTATGTTTGTATGCCTGCGTATGATGTTTCTATGTATATATGTATGTATGTATGTATGTATGTATGTATGTATGTATGCCTATGTTTCTGCATATGTATGTATGTATGCCTGCATATGTTTCTATGTATGTATGTATGCCTGCATATGTTTCTGTGTATGTATGTGTGCATGACTGCATATGTTTTTACGTATGTATGTATGTATGCCTGCATATGTTTGTGTGCACTGTGTGCATGCAAGACTTCAGGGAAGCCAAAGAGGACATCAGAACCCCGAGGACTGAAGTCACTAGTAATTTTGAACTGCCTTGAGACTGCTGGGAACTGAACCCAGGTCCTCAAAGAGCACTTGGTTATTAACTGCTGAGACATCTTTCCAGGCCCCAGGCTGGGCTTTCGATGATGCCAGGCAAGACCCACTAGAGCCCCCATCCCTCTATCAGGTGAATGGAGAGATGGTGGCCGCACTTTCAGCCAGAGGAAGGACAAATACAGTACAGGGCAGCACGGCACATACCCATCCAACCCACAAGGGCTATGTGGCCCCTCCGGAAATGAACCTGCAATAGTGTGAGCCCTGAGCCTGGGGTGTTGTTTGTGGCAGCCGCATGCACTTGACCCCTCCTCCCTGCTACCGCAGGCAAATGGTGCTATGAAACACGGTTTGGTGTCTCCGGAGATGAGCCGCAGATCTGCATAATTGATTATCTGAAACTAAATGTCATCATCTTGTCAGGGAGAAATCCCTCCACACATAGTTCACTCCGCCCATTATGTTTCAAGCCCTGAATTCAACAGACCCAGGCAAAACTGAAAAGGGAAAGTTATAGTTCTAACCCTCCAAAGAGCCAGCTCTAATTTACTGTCCTGTCAAGGTTCTTCGCCGTAAACAACAGAAACCACTCTAGCTAGTTAAGCAAAAAGAGAATTGATTAAAGATGTATTGGCTTACAGCTACCCAAGGGCGGGAGCACCACTTCAGACATACCTGTGTAGATTGCACACTAGGTGTAGTGATGCAGTCGACACTAGGGTGTCGTGGTGCCGTCCACGCTAGGACAGACAGAGTAGAGGAGCCCCGCACCTCCCACATCCCCGTCACCAGATGCATCACCTGTCTGCAGAGCGACGCTGTAATCCTCACGTTATCTGTAAGTTACCATCCAAACTCCCTCACAGTTATGTGTGAGAGATGACGCTGGGGTCCTGTAAAGGAACATCAGGTGCAAAGGGAAACATTTTCTTAGAAAACTAGATAGTTCTGCAAACACAGGATGAGGAGGAGGAAAAGGTACAACCAAAACAAAGGTTGGTACCCACCACGTCTGTGGTAGGGGTCATCTGGATGGCAGGGGTATTCAGGCTTGCTTTAGCTCCTGCTTGGTTTTCCAGAGCCCTCCTGGGTTCTGTAGCTCTTCTTTGTCTTCTCAGACCATTCCAAACAGTCTCTGGTTTTACTAGTTTCAACTGGGCCTGTCACTCACAATCCCAGAGTCCTAACTGACGCAGAAGCAGCCTCATACTAAGGACGCAGAAGCAGCCTCATACTAAGGAATCCTACAGTAGCCAGTGGAAGCGGAGGCTGTAAAGATGCAGACCAGATGTGCTGAGCAATAATTTGGATGTTTTTTGAAAAGTAACTGCATTAACAACAGGAACAACAGAAAACAATATCATAAGACTCTAGTTTTGGTCTGAGAACCTGAATTGAGGTAATGAGCCAACTATTGCTATTTACTTTTCTACCACAAGTCCTCACAAGTAACTTTTTGCAAAAAGAAAAAAAAATGAAGGGAAGGAGAAAATGAGAAGTGGGGGATAGAAGAACAAATGGAACACAACATATGAATCTTGTGTATTTTTCAACCCATTGGCTGAAAAATCTTGTGCCCCAGATGCCAGCTTTCTGCCGAATACTACCTGGAAATAGGATTATAATGGACAGGGGCTGGGGAGATGGTTCCGTGGGTAAAATGCTTGCTATTCCAGCATGAGAACCCAAGTTCATATCCCCACACTCATGCAGAAAGCTTAGCTTCACATACCATAATTCCAGCCTAGGGAGCCAGAGACAGAAGGATCCCTGAAGCTTTGTGTCCAGACAGTCTAGCCAATGGATGAATACCAGTTTTAGTAAGAAACCCTGTCTCAAAACTGTGGTGGGAGACCAGGGATAGAGAGGTGGCTCAGTAGTTCAGAAAAACAAGCTGCTCTTCTAGAAGACCCAGATTCAACTTCCAGCACCCACAACCTAGCAGTTCACAACTGCCTGTTACCCCAGTTCCAGGGGATCCGATGCCTTTGGCTTTCTCAGGCACCCAGTCTGCAAGTGATGCTTATATCCATGCAGACAAAACACTCATACACAGAAAATAAAAATAAATAAATCCTTATTTTTTCAAAAAGGCAAAGCAATAGAGGAAGACATAAGACATCAACTTCTCGTCTCCACATAGGGACACACAACACATACACAACAAAGAATACCATTACCAGGTAAATAATTAAACAACGAAGATAGCTAGAGACATTCATAGCTATATAAACTCTCAGGACATATATAGAGGACAATGTCTGGGTTCACTAAAAACAAAATCCCTACAATCTCTTTCTATGTCCCAGGTTCAAGATTTCCAAAACAGGCCAATTGGAATAATATAAAATATGAGAAACAAATAGCCTAAGGGAAAGCTGCAAAAATGATACTGAGTCGTTAGGGAGCAGCAAGGGCTCAGCTGTTTAGGGTAACTTACTCTAAGCATGGCTTTCAGGACAGGAGAGAACCTTGTGCTTAGAGCAAGTGCTCAGAACTGCCTAATTCTAAGTGGACATCTGGGAGCTAGCCCCAGAGTGGAGCACGGGGAGCCTTCTAGTGGCCCTTCAGAAAGACAGACAGTAGGCTCTGAAAACTGGGGTCTGCTGAACAGCCCCCTCCTCCAAAATGAGGTGACTGAACTCTTCCTCCAACCCAGTGAGAAATCTCCAGCATTTCCTTAACTTCTCTTTTGTTTCCCGTCCTGTTTTATTTTAAGTTAGGCAAAAAACAAAAACTGGAGGGTGGTGTTATAAAACCCAAACAGTGCTACACTGGTTAAATATATTTTCTTATGAACATCCTCCCCAATATCCACTTCTGGCCCTGGGTGATTCAATAATTCATCTATATCCAGTCATTTTCTCAGTGTTAGGGCAAAATAACAACAGAGACAAGTTAACACAAGAAGCATTCACTCTGGCTATGGTTTCAAAGAGTACCATCCACTGTTGATACCATCTGTCATGGGTATCATCCATCACAGACACCATCCATCATCATAGGTACCACCCATCATGAGTACCATCATTCTTGGGTATCATCCTTCGTGGGTACCACCCAATGTGATGAGGAAAGCACGGAGGACGGGATGGAGTAGTTTATGGTGACAGGATCATGAATTTGGACTCCTCACATCTCTGAAGATCAGGAACAGGAAACAGAGAGGAAGGAAGTCTAGCTCCCATAGTCTTGGGCATTTGAACTCTTGGTCCCCAGTTGGTGGTGCTCTTTGGGGACATTAAGGAGACAAGGCCTGGCTGAAGGAATTTTATTTCTGAGGCAGGCTTTGAGTGTAAGAAGCCTCACTTCCCTGCACTTTGTTCTCCCTGTTCGGTGCTTACCATAATGGAGGTGGGCTCCTAGCATTCTACTCTGGCCACCGAGTCTGCTGCGTTCTCCTCCCCTCTAAGATGGACTCGAACCCTCCAGGACCATAAGCTCAAATAAACTCTTTCTTCTGCAAGTTGTCTTGGCTGTGGTGTTTTAATCACAGCAACAGAAAGGTAACTAGGGTACTTGATTTGTCTGTCTGTCTTAGTTCCCAGCCCATGGAACAGCGCCCCCCACATTCAGAGTGGGTCTTCCTACCTCAGAAAATCCTGTGTCAATATGGGTCAGTATTACAGCTATGCCTCCTCCATAACTCGAAATCCAGTCCAGTTTACTTTGAAGGTCAACCACCATCACATCATCTTTCTTAACAATGACAGTGCAAAGGGACCTTTTCCTTTGTTGTAGATGATATGGATATGCCGTACTGTCACGGAGCTAAGAAGTATTAACTTTTCTTGTCACTTTTTAGGAAAAACACCTGCTCATTTTACAAGCATTTGGCTCAAGGTTGTAACCTCAAATGCTTTCTGAGGTTAAAAAGATAAAAAGAATAGAGAGGATGCTAGGTGGGCTCCCACAGGGTACCCCATCTAAATAAGTTTACATTGGGATATAAGTGGGGCTCAGTGCTGGAGCCCACTGGACAACTCACCTAAAACATTTACACGAGGGTATAGGTGGGGCTCAGTAATAGAGCACTTGCCTATAATGTATGAGTTCTGAGTTCAGTTCCCACTACCAGAAAAAAAAAGCTGTGATTCAAAATCATTGGCTAGATTTACCTCCTGAGTAACTAACAGCCTCGCTTGCTATTAGTTTAAATTACGTATGCTCCTAGATTGCAAGGCTTCTAAAATTCAATTTTCCTTCAATCACTTGAGTAGGAGAAAAATGCTTGTTGGAGAGCAAATTTCCCCATCCTCCTTTTCCAGAAACCTCCACAGGACACTGATGGGTCCGCTGTGACATATCTAGAGGACCCAGGTGCTGTTTGAAAAGATGCTTATCACTGCTGGCAGATTGCTATGCTGAGACTTGTCTCATGGTAAATGAAGCAGGCTCCTGTTACTTCCCCTGTATAGCAGAACAAAGAGTCCAACTTCTCAGAAACAGGCCTGTAAGGCTATCATTGCACAGATGGAAAAACTCAAGGGCCCTCCACCCTTGACAGTCTCCCGTTTAACTATGAAGCCCTGATTCTCTTCACACTGAAAAAGGAAATCCAATTCTATTTGAGAAAACTGGCAGGTCATTTTTCTCCTTAGAGAAAATGGACCGCACAAATTATACCCAAAAACCTAATATCTCCACCACTGGCTGTTGAGAAACAATAGAGCCTCCATTAGCAGCCCTCAGCCCACAGAACACTCTCCAAGAAACTAACTGCAGGATTTGGGTGGAAGCAGAGCCCTGGTCCCCACTGAAGGCACATCAAAACTGTAATAAAACCCTGCTTTTTGGAATGAAACTAAGCAACTGCTATTTCACACCCACATTCTGCTGGAACCCATTCAAATCCTCTCCGCCAACCTTGTTTCAAATGAAAATGTTCAGCTTCCTGGGTAGTGGGAGAGGGCTGATTCATGCTGCTCCCTGTACGTCAGAAGTATGGGTACATATGCAAAACCAAAAAGGCTGGATATGACTGCTGAGTTCGAGGATTGTCACCATCAAAAGAGTTGGTGCTTACCCCCCATCTGTCATCTGTCCTCATCTCCCAGGGCTTGAGGATTGGAAGTCCTGATGAGAAAGAGGACGTCATATTTAGAGCTAGTTCTATACGGCGTGATAAAGGGAATACAGGAAGAGGGAGCGATTACAGGAGAACCATGCCTTCTCTTGGTGCCACAGGCAACTCAACCCACCCGTCAAGGAATCTGAGAACAATAAGGCTCTTTAGGTGAATGCATAAACAGGGGAGAACCCACACACACTTCCCCATCTTCTTGCCGACAGTTACAGAATTAGAAAACTAAGAAGACAAGAAATAAGCCCACATTTGCCATATGGTTTTTCATAAGAGGAAACAGTACCCCCCCTACACACACACACACACACACACACACACACACACACACACACACTCCTCCAAAGGATCTGTAACTCATGAGCCAAGACGGCAGCACATTGCTGGGTTCTGTAGCCCAGTGACTCAGAAGTCACTTTGCTTGCCAGAATATTAAATGTCAAGTGACAAATCGCTCTGAAAAGACATTTCTCCTGGAAGCCTGGTGAAGTTCTCCTGAACAAGCAAGGCTTAGATGTTAAAAAGCTACTTCCTTGTAGATGGGCTGCCAACCTATAAGGGGTACCATATACACCCAAGAGTACATAAGAAGCCTACACCACGGAAACCACATATAATCCTCTGTAAATAAATTCCCCCAAGAACTTCACCCAAGAGAATCATAAGAAAGCAACAACAGAATCCAGAAACACGCAGGAAACAGAAAGCAGAGAAAGGGGCGTCAGAGATGTTTTGATAAAGGAGCACTGTGCAAAGCTGAGAGGTTGCGAGCACTGATGAGATGCTCGGAGTCTGTAACTCACAGAAATAGGCAGGTTCCAAGATTGCCACAGTCAAAAGGGGCGGTGCTTACCCACCCCTCCCATCCATCCTCACCTCCCAGTGCTCTAAGG
>NC_022034.1:26509462-26511290 GCF_000317375.1 Microtus ochrogaster | reverse complement strand
ATGACCTTCCTCCATCACGATTGTTTCCTTTAAAGGTAGCATAAGCTCTGATTAAGGTGACAATATAATTGCTGAATGTTTATACCTCTTGCTCCTGCAAAGAAAGCTTGGTGGCAAGAAATACTCTGCAACCCTGTGAGTATTCCATGCAGGCTCTCACCACCCAGAAAGCTGCCCACAGAACAGAATGTGCTCTCCTTTAACCAACATGGAAGTTGCCCAGAGCCAAACTGTTAATCGGTATTCTCAAGCAATTAAATTAAAATAGTAAAAATAAAACATAAAAGTTCAACAGGTAACTTCCAAACTCAATTTTAGTTTATCAATGGTGCATTCACCTTGAATTATACTGTGTCTTGTAATGCTCAAAAGGAACAAGGTTTATCCCCAAAGGGGTGTAAGATGGTGAACTCTGTTACCAGAAGTGATGTGGGACGCCTCTCTGTATGCTGTGAATATGTTTTATTATCATTGGTTAATAAAGAAGCTTCTTTGGCCTTTGGCAGGGAAGAATATAGCAAGGCAGGAAAGCCAAACTGAATACAAGGAAAAAGAACAAAAAGAGTTTGAGAGATGCCAATAGCTGTCAGAGAAGCAAGATGTGAAGTAACAAGCCATGAGCCTTGTGGTAAAATATAGAACAATAGAAATGGATCAATTTAAGTTGTAAGAGCTAGTTAATAATAAGCCTGATCTAATAGACCAACAGTTTGTAATTAATATTAAGCCTCTGAGTGGTTATTCAGGAACTGGAAGGTGGGAGAGAAACCTCTAGTTACACAGAAGTCAGAAAACAAATAATTGGCCTTTCCAGTTTTGAGGACAATTTTAATTCAGTTGTAAAAGACTAGCGAAGTGAAATAAATCCAGAATCCTGCCTAAGAAGCAGGCAAGATGAGATATATATTCTTAAAATAAGTAAATGACCATGGAGAAGATAATTTAAGAACAATGATTCCATAGGAGGCTAAGAACTTAATATGTACAACAGTGATAAGTCTACTTCTTATATCATTTAACCAATGACATTTATTTAGAATCACCCTTGAGAAACAAGATGTAACGGTATTCATTTTTTATATGTTAGTGTCTCTGGAGTTTCCCAGTGTCACTGTGGGTAATTAAATCCCTCCCACTTGAGAACACTTCCACCTGAGATGGATTCTCAGGTCTTGACATGAACACAGCAACTCAATCTCACAGAAGGCATTGCTGTTGTCACTGCAGACTGCAGAGAGATCAGCATGGAAATAGCAGTAGATTCTAGATGAACCTTGACCTGAATGGTCATGGATAGAAATGACCCTTGACCTGAATGTTTGTAGTAGGAAAGAGCAGAAGATTGGCAAAATGGGCCACACAGAACGGGACTCAGGGTATGGGAAAGGAATGCAAGCAAACTATGATCGTTCACAACTGAGAAACAGCTAAGGCTGAAGACTTGGGACAACCTAGAGAAAAATAAAGGCTGTTATATTGTGTTTATATTATGCTAGACACTATGCTAACATTTTCTTTCTGATTTAGTTATAATGACTGAACACCAGCACTCAGACCCCTATCCTGTGAGCCACACTCACCCTCAGCTGACCTGACACAATCTTATAGCTGTAGTACCACTTGCATGCAATGATCCCAAATCACTAATTCAGCCTGGACACTGCCTCCGGTGTTTGACTATCTATTTGACATTTCCAACTGACTATCTAAAGGATATTTGAAGCTGTCTGGAGTCGGGACCTCCTTTCTATAATCCACCAAAGGCAAACGGAATCCACTTGCTTCTCCGTGTGCCTTCCAAACACAGCCAATGTCCTCCCCTTCTTGC
>NC_022034.1:26506833-26509362 GCF_000317375.1 Microtus ochrogaster | reverse complement strand
ACACACACACACACACACACACACACACACACACACACACACCCAGTGACCTGAGTCTATGCATTCCAAACCTTGACGCTGTAAAACAGGTTCTAGTCACCAACAACTATGGAGACAAAACCTTGGGACTCCTTGAACAACAGACAACCGTCATGGAGAAAGGTTCCGAAAGGGAAAGGAGTATCAAAGACAGGGTGTTTCAGGACATCCGCAGAGGGACAAAGGAAGCCAGGCTCTTCAAAAACATCGTCCCAGCTCCAAATGCCCCCTTTGTTCTTTTTCTGATCTTCCTTCACAGGTTCAAGGCCTGCATCACATAGAACTCCTTTGCTGGGCCCCCAACCACTTAGAATTCAGTTTATGCTCACAGCATTTGACCCCACATCTAGTGGAAGCCCCTGACAAGAGTTGTGAATGCTTAACGCGGCATCACAGGAACTGCATGGGCAGCGTGAGAAGGGAGTGGATCTTTTAGAGTAAGCCTGGCTAAGTAAGTCTTTCTAGGAGGCACATTTTAGAGACAGAAAACAGATCTGTGCTTCTCCCAGAAGATAACAGGGTAGCCTATTGAGTAACTACAGCCGTGTGGGAAGACGGAGGGCAAGGCACCTAGAGGAAATGGGGGAAGAAAGGCCCTGAAAGAATGGGGGAGGGTATTAGAATTGGAGAGGGGGCAGCAGAACCAAGGGGGGAGGTAGGAGCAGATTGGTAGAAGTGGGGGCGGGACAGATGTCATCAAGAAAAAGAAATGACTCTAGCCAGCACATCCAGCGTTGCTTCAGAGGATGCGGCCGGAAGCAGGAGTGATGGGCGATGGGCATAAGCGTCTGGCAAGCTCCAGCATTCAGTTCCCAGTCTTTCCACTCTTAAGTACCACGTAAATGATGAGCTCCCAAAAGAAGGTGGGAAGTTCGGGCTTCAACAACCAGAGCTTAAAACTGACCTACTCGATGAAGCGTGAGGCAGGAAGTTAACGAGGCAAGGAAGAGAGAGCCTAGCCAGCGATGCAAGACAAACCGAGGTTTGACCCTGGAGGGTCTAATTATTTTTCCACTAAGTGGTGCTGGGGCCTTGTCTTCTCACCCTGTGCCAGTCCCAGCCCCTGGGTAGGGACTGGTCGGAACGCAGCTGGAGGGCAGATCCTCACCATCACCTAGACCTGGTGGAAGGGCCATTCACAGAATCTACCCATCCCGTTTGTCCAGGCCTGGGTGGGAAAACACAAGGGTATCCATGCTTCCTTTGCTTTCCCTTACTGCTACGCAGCACCCCCTCCCTCACTGGGATGGGTATGGTTGCTGAGTGCTCTGTTCCTGGAAGGAGACCTGCCAAACTGGGCGCTTAGCAGTGGTTGGGTGTGGATGGACTCTGCTCAATTCCACTTCAGTCAATGGGGCCATTGAACAGACTAAAAAGGAAGTGGAAGAGTCTCTAGGGCCCAGTGGGGAGGTCCACCGGCCTGCGCCAAAGGCTCCCCAGCCCCGTCAGGGTGCCAGCTCAACACCAAAGTCCAGGTCTGCACCCTTTGCAACTGACCTTCCTGCGGGAAAGCCCGCGTGGGGCGCAACAGCTCAGCTCAGGCGTTGTGCTCCCGCCACTCCGGGGCAGTGCTCGGCGCCCGCTGCGCACGTAGGTCACCTGCCTCCTTCTGGCGCCGCGCGGAGGGTCGGGTGCTGGCAGCAGGTGCGGCCGGGGCAGCTCCGGGGGAACACGGAGACCCGGGAGTCCGGAACCCGCCCGGTGCAGCTCCATGCAGAGCCGCAGGCCCAGCAGCAGGGCAGCACCGAGCAGCCACCGGGGCAGGACTCCGCAGCCGCGCCCGGGAGACCTGGCTGTGGCCATGACGGGGACCCCGGCCTCAGGCTGCAATCTGGGTCCCACCCTCAGCTCCGGGACGCCAGCACAGAAGCGTCCCCACTGGCCCCGGGCTGCCAACTATGGCAACTCCCCAGCGGGCCGGGTGTCGGCCCGCCTTCCACTCTGTCACAGAGGAGGCCCGGGCCGTAACCTTATCCTGCCCAGCAGGAAGAGCGACGGGCGGAGGGCTAGGCACGCACCCTGGGGACAGCTACAGAGAGACAGCAAGGACTCGTTCCTGGGGTGCTGGGCTCATTTGCTAGTGTTACTATTAGACACAGAGGAGGGGGAAAAGGTGAGCTGCCAGGTTTTGAACCAAAGAAAAAGTTCTATCAAGCGGTTTGGTGCCATTAAGCTTGATATAAAAATAAAGCATACTTATGCTCGGGTCTACAACTTCTCTCCCTCAAGGAAGGAGGGGGAGAGAGAGAGAGAGAATAGCACTCCAGGCAGAAGAATCAAATTAGAATTATTCCGTTTCTAAATTCTGCCCAAAGCCAATCCGTGCTTTCTCTGTGTGTTATGAAATGTGTGGGGGAGAAGGGAAGGGGAAAGCCAGCTGAGACATCTGACAGCCGGGGAAGAGGGAACAGAAGTTACCGTGGCATGATGGAAATCAAATTAATTTAGCTACACACACACACACACACACACACACACACACACACACAC